>NC_069500.1:1279389400-1279464400 GCF_027579735.1 Bombina bombina
ATGAATAGGAATTCCTATATTTATCTGTATATATATATCTATATATAATCATCTATACTATAATCGCGTTTGTAACGCGTCCGTCACGGTCGTCAGTTGCGCGCGCAGCCAAAAGAATGTGGGCTGTGTGCACAGCTAAACGAAGCATTTAACCAAAAAACCTAACCACCCACACAAAATATTAACAAAAAAACATATTAACAAAAAAATAAAACACCACAAAAAATTAAAAAAAAAACTAAAAAAGTCTAGCCCCAAAATAGGTACTCACAGTTCCTGAAGTCCGGCGGTGAAGGTCTTCTTCAAGGCGGCAAAATCTTCATCCAGCACAGGGACATTTTCTATCTTCATCCGGAGAGAATGCGGCGGGGAGCGGAGGTGACCGCGGAGCAGGACTGGCGGCCACGGAGCAGGAATGACGTGGAGGTTCCTCTTCATATTGTCGCCGCCGCACACTGAGGATTGAATGCAAGGTACCCCATTTATATTGGGGTACCTTGCATTCCTATTGGCTGAAATTTTGAAATCAGACAACAGGATAAGAGCTACTGAAATCCTATTGACTGATTTGAACAGCCATTAGGATTTCAGTACCTCTCATCCTATTGGCTGATTTAAACATTTCAGCCAATAGGAATGCAAGGTACGTAAATGGGGTACCTTGCATTCAATATTCAGAATGCGGCGGCGACCGCATGAAGAGGATCCTCTACGCCGGTCCTGCTCCGCGGTCACCTCCGCGCCGCCTTCCCTGCGGATGAAGATAGAAGATGTCCCCATGCTGGATGAAGATGTCACCGCCTGGAAGAAGACCTTCACCACCGGTTTTCAGGAACTGTGAGTACTTATTTTGGGGTTAGATTTATTTTTTTTATTTTTTTTTGGGTGTTTTTTTTTTTAGATGAGGTATGTTTTATTTTTTTAATGGGCAGCAAAAGAACTGATGGGTAGGTTAGGTTTTTTTAGACTTAGGTTTTTTATTTTGGGGGGTTGTGTGGGTGGGGGGGTTACTTTGTAATTTTTTTAGGTGAAAGAGCTGTTTAACTTAGGGGGTGTTTTTATTTTGGGGGAGTTATTTTTATAGGGGTATTAGATTAAGGTTTTTTTTTTTTTTATATATATAATTTCGTTTATTTGTTTCAGTAATTTTAAATAGGCTTGCTTTTCCCCAGTAAAACTCCATGTACATTGTTACCAATGCATAAGAGGATTCTGGGTAAGATATGCAAATTAGATATGCAAAATCTCAGATTGTTTTGCTTCAAATACTGTTTTAACACAGCAATTCCTTAATAGGTTGATTGCAGCAATACAGAAACCACTGCTAGACAGCCTGTTTCGTTCTTTTTAGAACTCGTCAGTAGCAGATAGATTTCTGGTTGCTGCTTCGGCAAAGCTCATTTCAGGGTTAAATCAAAATTCATTAAAATTATGGTGGAGATAAAAATCTGAGATTAAAATCCTCCATGTCTCAAAAGTAAATCAATACAACATTTGTGCATTTAATGAATGTGCTAATGTCCTATGCAAAAAAAAATTCCACCATAATTTTAAGGAAGTTTATATACAGTGTGTATATATATATATATATATATATATATATATATATATATATATATATATATATATATATATATATATAAGCAAAATACAGATCGCACTCCTGACTCCTGAACTGAAGCCCTGGGCGCACCAAACGTGTACACAAAGTAAGCAAAAAAAAAAGAGCACTCCACACGATTTGCAAATTACCAACACACTTTACTGTGAACGTTTTCGGACACAACGTCCGTCCTTAGACAATATACATATTGTCTGAGGACGGACGTTGTGTCCGAAAACGTTCACAGTAAAGTTTGTTTGTAATTTACAAGTCCCGGGGAGTGCTCTTTTTTTCTGCTTACTATATATATATATATATATATATATATGTGCAAAAATCCATTAGATATATATTTAAATATGCCTTTAAGAATAAATAGAACATATTCTGCTATGTGCAGTACATTGGATTTTGAAATATGCAATATTATCTTCTTATGTTGCGCTTTAAAATAACAGCGATCGTATTTGCGTGACTCGTGGGTGTAAGTTTTTTCCCACTTTTTGGGCTCCATAGATGTCTATGGGGAAATGCGATTTTGCCTTTGTGACTTGTCAAAGTCTGTTACCACGACTTTGCGAACGTGAGAGCTTAAACTTTCAACTCATAATACAATCATGAATCTCTGAGTGCAAAAAAAAACCTTCTAGCAGTTTTTAACGCTCAAGCATGAGCACAAACTAGCACTCCACTGGTAATCTAGCCCACAATATTGTACTTTTTCAAAAAGTGATTGTTCTTTGTAATCAACATGTTGTGGAGACCAGGATTCTATACTATGTGCTTAAAGGGACACAAGTCAAAATTAAACTTTCATGATTCAGATGGAGGACACAGTTTTAAACAACTTCCAGTTAACTTCCATTATCTTAATGTGCACACTTTCTGAGGCACTAGCTCCTACTGAGTATGTGCAAGATTCACAGAATATACGTATATGCATTTTGTGATTGGTTAATAGCTGTCACATGATGCAATGGGAGGAAAAATAGAACTAACTAAAATTGTTCAGAAAGAAATCTACTACTCATCTGAAATCCAAACTGTAATTTTGCATTGACTGTTCATTATTCATTTACTGATTATGATATTCCCCTATGTTTAGTGGTCTTTGTTGTTTTTTTATTATTCATTGTCAAGGTCCACTGTACATGTTTTTAAAACTGCAAAGATGAAAAATGTGGGTATGTAATAGATGCCTTTCTGAAAATAGAGAAATTTGTGTAGTGATGTTCTGTAGTGACAGTAATAAAAATATTTTAACAATGTAAAATTAATGGCATTGACCCCATATTCTCAATTCATTCTAACCCCCCTTTAACAATAAACACACCAGATTCCAAGTTTTTGGGTATGAAAAGGCAGTAGCTTTGTTTATTAAATAACATCTTAATAAATATAACACTGTAACTTTTACCAACAACGTGCTTGCCCCCAAATCCTCAATATAAACCCCCCCCCCCCCCATTGGAGGAGGGCCTTCCTCAAGAAATCGTCCCCTGCTATCCTAGTAGGGGGTACCCGTCAATTCCTCTTAGGCATAAACCTCTAGAGACTAGCGCAAGCACCCCGCCAAAGCTGCAACTCCAATACTATACTGCTGTAATGTAAATCCCCTGGTACAGGGAGGGAACTTTGCCTTCTCCATGGTGTCTGGAAATGAAGAGGCTTCTACTTCCTGAGAGGCTTCCTTTTCACAACTCCTACTAACCCCACGTACTGCCCTCTTGATGACCCCCTATTCCTTGGAAGTGGGGTCAATTGTTCTCTCCTTCCAATGAGTCATCTGGGCTCTCATACAAACTATGCCATATGCATACAGCAATATCATACAAATTATACCTTATGCATAGTATACCAACCTTACAGGAAGTAGCATACACATTATACTGTATGCACAGAATACAAACTATACCACATGCATACAGCAGTAGAGTACACATTCTTATTGGTTCATCAGTTGAACCAATAACAAGAGGCATAAATGTGCAACCACATAAAAAGTTAATTTGATAGAAGTGAATTGGGAATTTCTTTAAAATTGCATTCTCTCTGAATCATGAACGTTTAATATTGACTTTACTGTTCTTTTAAAGGGAGAGTCTAGTCAAAATTAAACTTTTATAATTCAGTTAGGGCATGCCTATTTAAACAACTTTCCAATTTACTTTAATCACATTTGCTTTGTTCTCTTTGTATTTTTTGTTTAAAGCTAAACCTAGGTAGGCTCATATGCTAATTTCTAAGCCCTTGATATAATATATAATATTTCATTCCCAACAGAAAGCTGAAGCTAATGACATCCATAAAAAAGGAGAGGAACATTTCTCTATAGTTAGTAAAAATAAAAATATTTTTATATTTGATCTGAGACTAAGTAAGTGACCGATGATGAACCTGTTGCCTGTATGAAATTCACTCACTCACCCGGTCTAAGATATAATAATACAATATTTTTCTTTCTACTAACTTCAGGGGCGCGATCCGATATACGGAGTAGTTTTCGGCGCAAGCGAGGGAACCCGCGCCGCCCATAATTTCACCTCGCAACTCGTCCTATCCAATATACTGCGCCGTCATATGGCTAAACTGGCGTAAGTAGGAAAAACCGGCGATCAACTAAAATGTGCGCAAATACACATTTCAGTCGTCGCAAGTACTTACGCCAATACTTTGTTCACGTAAAGTCTCAATAAAGAGTAGTTTGATGCAAATTAGTCTACGAATCGTAAAAAATAACTGCCAGTTCTAAAAGATGCGCCACGTAATTACGCCATTAAAAATTCATACATAAACCCATGCGCAGCCGCCATTTTCTTTAGTGTGTTTGGTTGGTTCTTGGAGCTACAGCACACTACAGTGAGTATAGTGATTATTAGTAAGAGCAGTGAGAGAGGCGCAATTCATAAAAGTTAGTTAGGTCAGATTTTTGGATTTGTGTTTGGTTAAGCCTGTACATTTACTTACACTTTTTTTTACATATTGCACACATTTTGCATACATACATATACAAAATACACAACACTTTTTTTTTCTAACACCTCACACATTTTATTTATCTTTTACAGTGTGATAGGCTGAGTGTTTGGTTGTGATTGTGTGTGATTGAAGTGGGAGTGAGTGTGAGTGTGTGTAGTTTGAGGATGACGGGGAGAGCTAAGGTGGAGTGGAGGAGGGGAGGGGAGTTGCAGGGAGAGGATTATGGAAAGGAGGAGCAGCAGGGTCCCCGTCAGGGAGTAAGTGGAGTGGGGAGAGGGAGAGCCAGAAGGGAGGATGGGACTGGGGTTGCCCCAATACCAGGCACACTTAGAAGAGGGATAGAGGGTGCACATGGGGATAGAAGGGGAGAGGAGGGAGAGGATAGGGAGGAACCATACAAAAGAAAATAAGGACAGGAGCACCGGTTGATGTAGTGATAGCGTTTATACCAAACAACGCTAGTAGTGGTGTGTAGCACAGAGTCCTTAGTAGACACAAACAATACTTGTAAATCAATGCTCAATTAACACTGAACACTGACAGCAGCTGGTTGTCCAAGGTTAGATAAAAGGTGCCAAACAGCTGACGCGTTTCGGCTAGAAAGCCGTAGTCTTAGCTGATTGAGTCTAACCAGATTGAGTCTAACCAGTTGAGCCAATCCTAGCTCATGTATAGTTAACAAGGCAAATGCACATAAATTAACACCAAGGTATACCTTCACAACGTAAATATTGTACTTAAATGGTTATATAGACATGCTCCAAGGGGTATTGTGTATTGTAAATACAATTTTACACATTATGGCTTGTTGAATTCATTATAAACTTTTCCTTACCCACATTACTCATATTGTACTATTGCATCTAAAAAGCGTGCTCACAGTTAGCAACCCTGTTACAATTAATATACCTTTCCTGCATACATGGCAGTTTCTTTAAACAGAGTGCCTAAAAAAAATTAATAAAAAACAATCCTAATATTTAGCATGATTAGTAGATAGGCATTCCCTGGATGACAATGTATGCAGTATTTTTAAGTAGCTAACTCGCCTGGAATATGGTTACAAAGTGTAATAACTTAGCGGTAATTTTATCACTACTCCACAAACAATGTTTAATCCAAAAGGAAATCTGTGCATGTTGCTACATTCCAACATTTATTCTGCCACTCCTCTGCGAACAGTGTTTCAACTAAAGAAGAGCACATATGTGTGGGCAATGTTAGAATAGGAGCCCATCACATAAAGCAGCACACAACATTCCTGGCTATCGAAAAATAGCCTTTCAGGTTTTTAATTCTAGGTTTTCTAAGTTTTTTACTAGGGTATTTTCTTGCTGACCTGTATGTGCAGTTCTAATAATATATAACTTATAGAATGTTTATTGAGCTAATGTGTAGGTATTGCAATGGTAAACTTCATGTTACGTTGTCCTGACTAACTAAGATAATAGGGTTAGGACTCAGGTATTTGGTGTAAGGACCTTATTCCTATTTATTTACAAGGGACACACTATAGTGTAAAAAGGGGGGGGGGTCAGTTAATTGTTTGATAGTTATACATCATTAGTGTTTCTCAGGTATACACAGTAATAAGGGGTGCAATGTACCTATTTTGATCAACCCTCTCCACTGTGAATGTCCATGTTTTATTGCCAGTAATTTATTAAATCAAAAGCAGAGTTTAGTCCAGAAGGTGTTCTGGTCTTCAATTTGAAGATCCAGAACACCTCCTGTCTGCCCAAGGCCTTTTCCCTGTTTCCTCCTCTCGGGGGGGCCGGAACACTTTCAATCGCCATCCACTTGAAGCTCTCAGCACTCTTTTCGTGTCTTTGTGCGAAATGTTGCACCAAAGGAGTGCTGGATTTGCCTGCCCTTATAGTGGAGAGATGTTCCCTTATGCGGGATCTTATCTCCCATGTGGTCAACCCTACGTACTGTACCCTACATGTTACACAAGTAATTAGGTACACAACAAATTTGGATCTGCAAGTCATGCAAGTTTTTATGCCAAATTGTTGCCATGTGGTGGTGGATTGAAAGAATTCACCACATACAACTTTTTCACAGGCAACACAATCTCTGTAGTTGCATCTATGCATTCCCTTGATCAATAGCCATGCTGAACCTCCTGGTTCAGCTTTTCTAAGCTTAGTGGGTGCCCCAATGTTTCCAATGGACTTGTTCTTCCTGTAGGAAAACTTGCATCCTTGATTAGATATGCTTATCAGGTCATCATCCGCAGAAAGCATATAGAAATGCTTCCTGATGATGTTACATATTTTCGGATATTCCACCGTATAATCAGTCAAAAATAGGATGGCCTGTTCAAAAAGTTCCTTTTCATTTACTTTAATCTTAGGTCCGAGCAATGTTGCCCTATCCATATTTTTAACCTGATCCCTAGCATTTTTGATGATACCATGTTTGTATCCTCTGCTTCTCAATCTGGTGGTCAGTTCTCTGCTTTCCTTTTCATAATTGTGTGGATGGCTACAATTCCTTTTAACCCTCATGTATTGTCCCTTTGCTACTGCTTTAAAGACATTTTGAGGGTGGCAACTCCTTGCATGTAGCAGTGTGTTGCCCGTTATTGGTTTACGGTATACAGTGGAGGTCACCTTTTCCCCTGGTTTGCCAGACAGGGTCACATCAAGATAATTGATGCTGGATTCACTGCTCTCAAAAGTGAATTCTATCCCTTTGTCATTGTTGATTAAATACTCAATAAAATGTGGTATTTCAGATGGGCCCCCCTTCCACACAAACAGAAGATCATCTATGAATCTTTTAAAAAACATTATGCTCTGTCTGTGTGGATTTCTCTCTCCAAATATGTGGTCCTCCTCCCACCAACCCATGAAAAGGTTGGCGTAGGAGGGGGAAAATTTGTCCCCCATAGCCGTACCACATATTTGGAGAAAGAACTGGCCATTAAACTCAAATAAATTGTGCATGAGTAAGAATTTTGTGACTCTGCCCACAAATTCACATAGTGGTGAATCATTCCCATGATATTTTCTCATGTAATGGTCCACAGCTTTTAATCCTTGTACATGGGGAATCGATGAGTATAAGGATTTGACATCCACTCTTACCCATACATAGCCATCAGCCCAGTCAATCTTGGACACCAAGTTCAAAATGTGTTTTGTATCAAGACAAAGCTGGTAAGTTGTCTTATCATGGGTTGCAACAAAACATCAAGCCACTCAGATAGGGGTTCAAGGAGAGACCCAATACCACTAACGATGGGTCTACCCTTGACCCCCATGAGTGACTTGTGCACCTTGGGGAGGTGGTTGAACACTGGTGTCTTCGGATGCTCAACATAAAGGAATTCACTTGTCCCCATATCCAATATTCCAATTTCTAGACCATCATCTATGAGGTCTCCCAATTGTCTTTGGAATAATTTGGTGGGGTCAGTGCTTAATACTTTGTACTCTTTCGTACTTGAAAGTTGTCGTTCAGCTTCCTTTATGAAGTCACCAGTGTCCATGATTACAATTGACCCCCCCTTATCCGCAGACCTGATCACCAAATTGTGATTCATGCTTAGATTATGTAGCGCCTGCCTTTCTATATGGGTAATGTTGGATCTGTGTTCTTTCTCTTGGTAGTACAGTTTAGTAAGGTCATCTTCTACTCTCGAGTAAAACTTTTTAATCACAGGACCTCTGTCTTGGATTGGGTAGAATTTTAATGGTTTTTTGAATTTTGGTAGAACAGTGTGTTCATTGTTTATCTCCAGTTCCCCTTCCATCAGGAGTGACTCTAGAGTTCTTATATCACACTGTTCTCCAAAATCCAAAGCTGCTTCACCCATGTGCCCACCTTACAATGTGTGTATAGAGTTAGGTTCCATTGCTGTTGATTCTTCATATCTACGCTTATTAAAGTGTTTATGCAGTGTTAGCTTCCTAACTAATTTGTTTACATCGAGGAGGAGGGTATTAAATAAGTTGAAACTTGTCGTGGGAACAAAACCTAGTGCTAATTCTAATACCTTCTTTTCTTGTTCATTCAGCTCATATGTAGAAAGATTTATTATGCTCATGGGTGCTGGTTCTCTTATTTCTTCCTTAGTGTGTACCTGCTCTTGAGTGAATCTCCTGTATCTTGCCCCCCACGTCTCTTCTTGGGGGGGCAATGGAAAAAACCTGATTAACTTGAGCCCTTTCAATATTAGTAGCAATATAATCAGTGTTGTTATTTGTAATTGCTGGTTTCTGTAAATTATACTTGGAATATGCATATGACTTAGCATTTTTAAGTATTGGGACTACTGGTAGGCTATTTTCCTTAGGCTTTACCACTTGAGGGGTACTTCCTAGATTCGTGTGGGGTGTTGTTGTACTTAGGGGATAGGGTGTGTAATTGCTGTCTGTATCCTCCCCTCCTGATCCTGAGCTGTCCCCTTGTGAATCTGTTTCATTATCAGTAAACTGGATCCTACGCTGACCCATTCTGCCTCTACCCCTGTTTCTTTGTCTATTGCCCCTCCTGGCTCCAGTGCCACCTCTAGCATTTTGTTCCTTTCTTCTGGAGAAACGCTCTTTTCGATTCCAGATATAGACTAGATCATTATTAAAATCTGTCTGATCCCTTACAAATTTGCTGTGCTTTCTCTCCAGTAGTACCTGTTTTGCCTCTGCTATTGTGTCATGTAGGATTTGATCCAGTGTTGGATAATCTGGATCCCCACTACGGTTATTAAGCTCATTCTGTATTAGAGAAATTTTATCAGTAATGACTTTAAGTTGGGTGGTCTTGTATTGCATGAGTAGCAACATGAGCCTAGCTGAGCATTCAGATAAGATTACATTCCATAGCCCTATAAATTCTCTATCCTCAGTAACAAAGGTTGGGAATTTGCTTATACGCAACCCCCTAGGAATGAGACCCAATTCATTATATTTGTTAAGTGTGATAATGTCCCATTTCAGTCTATTTTCTTTAATTAACAATTGTTCCATGTCCTCAAATAAGGCTGTTAATGAAAGTTTAGTCGGATCCGTAGTAAATATAGCCTCAATTTCCCTGGTGTGTTCATCCCTTTCAGAGACAGTCATTAGGGAATAAAAAGTGCGTGCTTGTAACTGTATGCTGCTGTCTGTGTCTGACATCTTTATAACTTTCCTCCCCCCCCAAACTCTGTGTTGATGGCTAAGAAAGTCCCTTGTGTATGTAGAAATAAGCGGGATCCCACGCTCAGAGTATAGATCAAAATGCCAAAAAGTTCTACAGACCCACGGAACAATGTGACTCAAAAGGCCGACTTACCGCGTCCGGTCCTAGAGGTGATCTGTATATCCTCCAATCTGGCCTTTTTTAGTCACATTGTTCCATCACATTGTTTAAAGAAACTGCCATGTATGCAGGAAAGGTATATTAATTGTAACAGGGTCGCTAACTGTGAGCACACTTTTAAGATGTTCAGCAGCAATAGTACAATATGAGCAATGTGGGTAAGGAAAAGTTTATAATGAATTAAACAAGCCATAATGTGTAAAATTGTATTTACAATACACAATACCCTTTTGAGCATGTCTATATAACCATTTAAGTACAATATTTACGTTGTGAAGGTATACCTTGGTGTTAATTTATGTGCATTTGCCTTGTTAACTATACATGAGCTAGGATTGGCTCAACTGGTTGACCAATGAGATGAGGGTTAGCCCTTGAAAAAGGGCGCTTGTTTTTAACAATTTTTATCAGCTAAGACTACGGCTTTCTAGACGAAACGCGTCAGCTGTTTGGCACCTTTTATCTAACCTTGGACAACCAGCTGCTGTCAGTGTTCAGTGTTAATTGAGCATTGATTTACAAGGATTGTTTGTGTCTACTAAGGACTCTGTGCTACACACCACTACTAGCGTTGTTTGGAATAAACGCTATCACTACATCAACTGGTGCTCCTGTCCATATTTTCTTTTTTATGGTTACCTTGGATCTCTCAACAGTGAGCACGGATGAGGCTTTCCACATAGCGAAGAGCCTCCGTCCCTCCCCCACTCCCGGATTGGACAAAGAGTATACTAGGCGGAGACGTCCAGGGCTTTCGACCAATCGAGTGAGCCACACGCGTCTGAGGAGGGAGTGGTCTGTATGGAAGCAAACAGCTGCTGAAATCTTGGATTTCCAAGACACCCCAGGTCATAAAGTATCGCAGGAGAGAAAAAGGTCACAGATGAGTGAGGACCACTGACATCCTGTGTCCAGATTGGAGGATATACAGATCACCCCTAGGACCGGACGTGGTAAGTCGGCCTTTTGAGTCACATTGTTCCGTGGGTCTGTAGAACTTTTTGGCATTTTGAGGATAGGGAGGAACCCACACCAGGGACATCCCAGGGAGCAAGCCAGACGGCCTAGGACGATGAGCGCATGATGTGCCCAAACTTCTCTTTCGCTGAAAATCTAGCGCTAGTCCAGGCCGTCATGGAGAACCACACTGCCCTCTTTGGCCAAGAGAAGGGCAAAGGAGTTGCCTGAAGGCATAGGGATGCATGGCTGTTGGTCGAGGAGGCAGTCAACAGCGTGGCCCAGCAGAGGAGAAATGTCAATGGGATAAAGAAAAGATGGAAAGACTGCAAGAGGCGGGTGAAGGAGAAATGGGCCAAGAAGCCATGCACCAGAGGGGAACAGACGGTGGTCCTCCCCAGGAGGCTGAATACAATTTATGGCAGGAGATAATACGCAGGTCCCTGAGCATCAGAGCAGTCCGTGGACTTCCAGGGGTTTGTGACTCAGGGGCTGGAACATCAGCACAGCATGCTGGTGAGTAACATCCCACACAGTATTCTAGTTTTTGGGCGAGTAGAGTGCTGGAACTTTAAGAATCCCAAACACCCTATAAATATAAGATCCTTCGGTCTTATAAAAGTGAATAATAAAAAGGGAGGTATATTGGGGCGCTGTTACCAACTGAAGGGATCGTGATTGGTCGTGAGGATATAAATTTCCCAAATATATAAAAAACAAATGACTAATAGTGAAATATATTTCCAGTAGTATGTATAACTAGTGGGTATAACTGTGGGATAGTGGGTATAACTGTGGGAGCCACAGATATATTATGTAGTAATATAAACAGATTACCTTCAGTCTCTTAAATATGGTTTTAAATTATTCTTATTTTAAGAAAGTGATAAATCCTATTGTATACTATTTATTATGAGAGTTATACATGTGCAAAAAAAAAGGAGATTAGTGTAAAATAAATTAATCAAACTTAATCTGTTAGAAAGTTAATTCTAGATTTCTAAAATAAAATGCCATTGCTATAAATTACCTGTATATATTTGCACTGAATAGAGAAAAATGGTTACTCAGGTTTATTAGTGAAATTTACCTTATATATTTATATTAAAGTGCTAAGTGCATGTGTCGTGTTGTAAAGACTATCTAAATTTTATGCAACCTCAAACTTGCCAGAAAAAAAGGAAAAGTGAGATTCTTAAATTCATATAACACCCTCTTATGTGGGATTAAATCTAATTTAATGATAGATATACTGAAGGACAATGCAAGGAAAAAACAGTTAAAAATGGAACATTCAAAAACAGCTCGTTAGCTATAGGTCGCTATGGGACGTTTCCCAAGGATATTAAAAACAATTAGTGATATATATCATGATATAGGTGTTAATATTAATTAAAACTCTGAATGTAAATTAATACAATATATACAACCAGAAATTCCGATACTTTAAAAATGAATTGTTCAGACTGGAATATGGAAGCGATGATACCAGCTGTGAGCCTTTCAAATTCGGCAGTATCACATTGCAGTAATGTGCCTTGAGGAATGGAAAGTCTATAAAATGCAATTATAACTTTTACTTCCCTCCGAATTGTTTACAGTAATTCTCATCAAATAAGGATAGTCTGTGATGGGATAAATCGTATTACTGCACTTGGTAGGCTGAAGGAGAAAGACTGCTCTTGGTGCTTTGCACGCAGTCAATGTCTATCTGATATACCAGTGTGTTAATGTCCGAAAGAAACTCAGCAAGATATGTGCTAGTACACACTATTTTAGGATTTCACCAAATATCTATAGTTGTACTTACAGCTCCTTTGACTTATACGGGTGAATTTTCAAATCTGCTTGCTGTTTCTTACCGGAGTCCCTCCACCTCTGCCGCCTCCATTTGGCATCTGACGTCACACTCCCCGATGGGAGGATACCTTCCCAAGGATCCGTTACTTTGTTCTTTTTAGTTGGTTGCTGTTTCCCTGCTCTTTGTAGGTAATAGAGATGGAACTGCACTTAGTGCTTCGCACGCAGTTCTTAGATAGATGTACAGGTGGTAATTTGGCTATGCCGATAAAGAAGTGCACAACCCGGGTTATGTGGATAAGTCTATTCTCCTGGTAAACAGTGGTATAAGTTCATAAGCAAGTCACCCAGCTCTACGCGTTTCGCTCTATTCAGAGCTTTATCAAGATCAAGATCTTGATAAAGCTCTGAATAGAGCGAAACGCGTCGAGAACAGCCAATAGAATGCGAGCTCAATCTGATTGGCTGATTGGATCAGCCAATCCGATTGAACTTGAATCTGATTGGCTGATTCAATCAGCCAATCAGCTTTTTCCTGCCTTAATTCCGATTGGCTGATAGAATCCTATCAGCCAATCGGAATTCGAGGGACGTCATCTTGGATGACGTCATTTAAAGGAACCTTCATTCGGACTTAGGACGTTGGAAGAAGAGGAAGGATCCGCGTCGGCTGCTTCAAGATGGTCCCGCTCCGCGCCGGATGGAAGAAGATAGAAGATGCCGGTCCGGATCTCCTCTTCTTGCCGGATAGGATGAAGACTTTGGAGCCTCTTCTGGACCTCTTCTTGCCGGATAGGAGGAAGACTTCGGACCCTCTTCTGGATGGATCGGTGATGCCCGGCATGGTGAAGACAAGGTAGGAAGATCTTCAGGGGCTTAGTGTTAGGTTTTTTTAAGGGGGGTTTGGCTTAGATTAGGGGTATGTGGGTGGTTGGTTGTAATGTTGGGGGTGGGGGTATTGTATGTTTATTTAAATGCAAAAGGGCTGTTTTCTTTGGGGCATGCCCCGCAAAAGGCCCTTTTAAGGGCTGGTAAGGTAAAAGAGCTGTTAAATTTTTATTTTAGTATAGGGTAGGGCATTTTTTTATTTTGGGGGGCTTTGTTATTTTTTTAGGGGGCTTAGAGTAGGGGTAATTAGTTTAAAATTCTTGTAATCTTTTTTTATTCTTTGTAATTTAGTGTTTGTTGTTTTGTAATTTAGTGTTTGTTTTTGTAATTTAGTTTAGTTGATTTAATTGTAGATAATTGTAGATAGTTTATTTAATTAATTTATTGATAGTGTAGTGTTAGGTTTAATTGTAACTTAGGTTAGGATTTATTTTACAGATAATTTTGTAATTATTTTAACTAGGTAGCTATTAAATAGTTCTTAACTATTTAATAGCTATTGTACCTGGTTAAAATGAATACAAAGTTGCCTGTAAAATAAATATTAATCCTAAAATAGCTACAATATAATTATTATTTATATTGTAGCTATATTAGGGTTTATTTTACAGGTAAGTATTTAGATTTAAATAGGAATAATTTAATAAGATTTATTTTATTTCGTTAGATTTAAATTATATTTAATTTAGTGGGTGTTAGGGTTAGGGTTAGACTTAGCTTTAGGGGTTAATACATTTATTAGAGTAGCGGCGAGGTCCGGTCGACAGATTAGGGGTTAATACTTGAAGTTAGGTGTCGGCGATGTTAGGGAGGGCAGATTAGGGGTTAATACTATTTATTATAGGGTTTTTGAAGCGGGAGTGAGGCGGATTAGGGGTTAATACATTTATTATAGTAGCGGTGAGGTCCGGTCGGCAGATTAGGGGTTAATAATTGTAGGTAGGTGGCGGCGACGTTGGGGGCGGCAGATTAGGGGTTAATAAATATAATATAGGGGTCGGCGGTGTTAGGGGCAGCAGATTAGGGGTACATAGGGATAACGTAGGTTGCAGCGGTGTACGGAGCGGCAGATTAGGGGTTAAAAATAATATGCAGGGGTCAGCGATAGCGGGGGCGGCAGATTAGGGGTTATAAGTGTAAGGCTAGGGGTGTTTAGACTCGGGGTACATGTTAGGGTGTTAGGTGCAGACTTAGGAAGTGTTTCCCCATAGGAAACAATGGGGCTGCGTTAGGATCTGAACGCTGCTTTTTTGCAGGTGTTAGGTCTTTTTTCAGCTCAAACTGCCCCATTGTTTCCTATGGGGGAATCGTGCACGAGCACGTTTTTGAAGCTGGCCGCGTCCGTAAGCACCGCTGGTATTGAGACTTGCAGTGGCGGTAAATATGCCTGTACGCTCCCTTTTTGGAGCCTAACGCAGCGTGAGAACTCTCAATACCAGTGTTGTTTAAAAGGTGCGGGGGAAAAAAGCACGCGTAGCTAACGCACCCCTTTGGCCGCAGAACATAGTATACAATAGGATTTATCACTTTCTTAAAATAAGAATAATTTAAAACCATATTTAATTTGGCATTTTAAAGTAATAGGACATTTTCACAACTTAAGAGACTGAAGGTAATCTGTTTATATTACTACATAATATATCTGTGGCTCCCACAGTTATACCCGCTATCCCACAGTTATACCCACTAGTTATACCCACTATTGGAAATATATTTCACTATTAGTCATTTGTTTTTTATATATTTGGGAAATTTATATCCTCACGACCAATCACGATCCCTTCAGTTGGTAACAGCGCCCCAATATACCTCCCTTTTTAACATCCCACACACCAGTATTATATGTATTTGAGATAGAACATCCTTTAATGTCACACATTCATGTACACAATGAGGAGCATGGTATTTGGCCTACTAACAAAAACATCTACAATTATATTTCAAATTAAAGGGACATTAAACCAAATCTTTTTATTTCATTATTCAGATAGAGAATACAGTTTTAAACAACATCCCAATTTACTTCTATTATCTAATTTGCTTCATTATTCTGATATTTTTTGTTTATTAAATATCAATGCACATGGGTGAGCCAATCACATGAGGCATTGATGTGCAGCTACCAATCAGCAGCTGCTGAGCCTATCTAGATATGCTTTTCAGCAAAGAATATCAAGAGAATGAAACAAATTAGGTAATGGAAGTAAATTAGAAAGTTGTTTAAAATTGCATGCTCTAGCTGAATCATGAAATAATAAAAATGGGTTTAATGTCCATTTAATGCTACTTAACACATTGAAATTCATGATATGAGGTGGAATAGTGAAATACTAACATGTCTCAGAGTAACACAGGCCACAAGCCACATGTAGAGTTTTCAGTAAATGGACACTATAGCCATCACAATACTTTTAGCTCAAGAAAGCACGTTATGTGCCTACATCAGGCTAAAGGAAGTTGTGTGACCATAGTGTCACTTAAAGAACACATTTTCTCTATCACTGACATGTACACAGAACTATTGTATGAAACACATACATGTATACTTTGCATATCAAAATCCCTCATATCACAAATCACAATGTGCACATGCATGTTATAGAGTTTGGCATGAGAATGAGTATAGGCCCTAGCATGTATCAATGAACATTGTATGCCCACATGGATATATATATATGATTGTACTAATACCTCTCATCATTTGACTCCTCCACAGAACCTCCTGTCTCCAGGGTGCAAACGGGCATACATCCACCGCAACCTCCAGTCCAAATAATGCCTCCACCGCAACCACCAGTCCAAAGAATCCATCAACAAGGACAGTATGCTCCCAGGCATGAGCTTTGTTGGGCTGCCTCTGTTGAGGACCCAGACGTCATGCCACCAACATTGGCAGACGAGCCCTGGCAGGATCCCTGGCCGGAGGATTGTTCTTTTGGCTTTGAGGGGGAGCCAAGTCAGCCCCAAAGGGTACATGTCGTTACCCCCCCCCCCAATATCAGGCCAGTCAGCGCTTTTATACACAGGACATGCAAACTGGAAAGGCTGAGTGGTCGCACACCAGTCGGCAATGGGACTACCAGTCCACCCGGAGAGCTCCACCATCCACTTCCCTTGGAAGAGCTCCAGCATCTGAAGAGGAGCATATAGCTGTATTTGTCCCTGATGCAGCACCAGCTGTAGTAGTTCCTCCTGCTGCACCAGCTGTAGTAGTTCCTCATGCAGCACCAGCTGTAGTAGTTCCAGATGCAGCACTAGCTGTAGTAGTTCCAGATGCAGCACCAGCTGTAGAAGTTCCAGATGCAGCACCAGCTGTAGAAGTTCCAGATTCAGCACCAGCTGTAGTTGTTCCACATGCAGCAGAAGCTGAGGATGTTGCAGATGCAACAGCAGCTAGAGGTGAACCTGTGCCTAGAATCCCTGAAGGTCAACAGCCTGTAGATCCTCTGTATTCTCCCATGGGCGACAAATACATTTCCCTCCAGAGGAGGCTCATAGCAAGCTGCGAGAGAATACAGAGAGACCAACGCAGGTTTCACAGGAGCCAACAGACTTTACTCCAGCATTCCATTGAGCTGCAACGGGACATGGCAGCATCTTTAAATGGTATAGTCCAAAACCAGTCTCAGATGATGAGAGTTATTTCGGATATGCAGACTGACAACAGATGGCGGGAACAAAACCAACTGTTGGGTGTGTTGATGGAGCATTTCACACTCCAGCCTTTCATCTGTGGCCAGCACTCCTGCAGAATCCTCTGAATCCACACAACCTAGGAGAAACAGGAGAGCCACTCCAGGCAC
Source organism: Bombina bombina (assembly GCF_027579735.1). NCBI lineage: Eukaryota > Metazoa > Chordata > Amphibia > Anura > Bombinatoridae > Bombina > Bombina bombina. The sequence goes on from NC_069500.1 coordinate 1,279,406,741, forward strand.
CTCAGCTCCCTCATTTAAGAAGCCTAAAAAAAATAAAATATTGTTATATTTCAGCATAAATCTTGTCCTCTGTTATTTACCATATAATTGTCATCCACATCCATGTGAGGTGTGTTTTAGTACAGTAATATTGTTAAAATATATAATAAGGCCTGTGTGGAAATGGCCCCAAAAAAAAGGTAATATTATCCTGTTTATGACATATTCTTGTACTATAACTCACATCCACAATAGTTGTCTCTGAAGGGTACATATAGTAATATTCACTTGTAAGATGTAAATCAATGTATCTCACATCCAATATAAATTGATACATTGGTATATATAGTAGTGAGGTTACTGATAGGGTGGGCATTATCAGGTGTTTTAAGGCTGCAGGTGAGAGGTTGTGGTGTGTGTGATTGGTTTAACACAATTGCAAAGAGGCAGCCTTCAAGTAGGTGTTAGACATGATCATATGAGCCATCCTAGGTTTTGCTTTTAACTAAGAATACCAAGAGAACAAAGCAAGTGTTCTAATTAAATCTGAAAGTAGTTAGAAATAACATGCCCTATTTAAAAGAAGAAGGTTTTCTTTGGACTTGACTGTCCCTTTATATATTTTGGCATCAGTGCCAAGCTGTGTTAGCATTAGAATAAATTACACTCCAGTGGGTTCTAAAGATATGAAGGTAATACAATTTAAAGTAAATAAGCAAGTATATGTCCACAATGTGATAAAGTACCTACAAGCTCAATCCATTTGATTATGTTGTGGCTTGAAACTATTTCAAATACACAAATAAACCTTAAAAAACCAATATCATAGTATACTGTCCCGTTAACCTTAAGATGCTGCTTAAATGTATGTGTTTGTTAAGGCTTCCAGGGAGTTACGTTGTTTTTTTTAGTCAGTGCAAGGGCTCCTGCGCCTGCAATTTGTAGCAAGATGAGACTGGAGTAGATTTTCTGAAATCTGCGTGCGCAAGTCCTTACGCTGTATATTGGATACCAAACTGCACGTGTTTTGTATGTCAGTCTATTGGCCAAATAACTACAGGCGAAGGAAGAAATATACGCGCGTAACTTCTAAGTTACGCCGTATATAGGATACCAAACCCGCGCAAAATTTGGCATCACCGGCTTTTGCGGGCGACGATTTTTATCGGATCATGGCCCAGAAGTCTTTGTGTGTGTCTTTTTATTTACAGTGAGTTTTAGAGAGGTGTGAGGAAGGGGTGCAGTGGTGCTAAAAATATCACTTTAAATAAAAATAATCTTGTTATAGTAATAGTCCAGACTCTCTGGGTGATAATTATATATATATATATATATATATAAATGTGAAAAATATGAGCCAGATTTTGGCTTTTTGGACTGTGTACATATAAAATAATATATAAACAAACTATATTGATAAAATCATCATCAAGAGAGTCTGGACTATTACTATAACAAGATTATTTTTATTTAAAGTGACATTTTTAGCACCACTGCAGCCCTTCCTCACACCTCTCTAAACCTCACTTTAAATAAAAAGACACACATAAAGACTTAATGTGGGGGGAATGCATATACAGGGAACCAAATGCTTTAAGACGGAAGCATTAAGAGCTAAACGTTTTAGAGGCATCATTATATAGCAAAACATATTTTTAATCAGTAGGGTCAGATGAAGAAGGGGTTAATATATGTTCTTAAAAAGGAACCCCAAGCCCCCTCCTCCCCAGCAATCATTTTTCTGATTTACTTTCTGACATCTGTGAGAAACTAAGCACACAAGCTAACCCTCCATGTCAGCTAGCTCTAACAAGCAGCTCTCTCTGCAGTGCTTTGTATTGTAGTTTGACATTTATACAACTAGTAAGGGAGATAATATGCAGCACTGAGGTGGGAAGGAGAAATAAGAGCAGGGGGAAGACGCACTTATGGGCACTGATTCCTTTCCATGAAGATAGCTAAACACTGAGTGGAAAGGAATGTTTGTTAAAGAGTTACTAACAGCTAAATTCATGGTTTCCTCTCGCTCCAGCTCCTCCCACATCCTTCATGCTTCATGCAACACATGATTAGGGGTTAATAAATATAATGTAGGTGGCGGCGGTGTAGGGGGCAGAAGATTAGGGGTTAATAAGTATAATGTTGGTAGCGGCGGTGTAGGGGGCGGAAGATTAGGGGTTAATAAGTATAATGTAGGTGGCGGCGGTGTAGGGGGCGGAAGATAAGGGGTTAATAAGTATAATGTAGGTGGCTGTGGGCTTTGGGAGCGGTGGTTTAGGGGTTAAACACTTTATTTAGTTGCAGCGGGGTCCATGAGCGGCGGTTTAGGGGTTAATACATTTATTAGAGTTGCAGCAAGGTCCGGGAGCGGCGGTATAGCGGGTAAACAGTATAGTATAGTGTGGGTGTTTAGTGACAGGGTAACAATAAAGCTGTAAAAAAGCCGAAGAGCAGGGAGATCGACGACTGTAAGTTAACAACAGTCCGTTGCTCATCGCACCGTACTTGGTGCGCGGCTTTTTGACAGCTTTTTTGATCATTTTGGAGAACGTATTCAGGTCCGCGGCAGCGATGTTAGGCGATCTTAGGTGAGCGTATTTTTGCCGTTGAATGCAAGTAAGTTGATGGCTTGATAAATAGATGCCCAAGCCTCTAAATGAGAGAGCCACCAAGAGAGTTTCTCTGGAGCTTTTGAGGATAAAGGGATAATATGGAAAAAATAAAGTCCTTTCCTTAAATGTAAAATGTTCATTCTCTGTAATTCTTGATAATGTAGAGGAGCAGGGAAAATAGTCTGAATTGAGGATGAAAATAACCCAACTATCCTGGCTTCAGAGGCTGAAGAACGATAAAGAGATTTGGCAATTTCTTTATTTAATATTTTTTATTTTCTCTGAGGGAAGACTGAGGGTAGAGGTCTGAGTATCTATCAAAAAACCTAGAAACATTAGAGATTTTTTAGGAATTAGAACAGATTTTTTTTGTTGACAAGAAACCCCAAATTTTCTAAAATATGATGGGTAGTTTGAAGATTTTCTTTCAGTGAGAGAAACCTCTGGCTCATAATTAGAATGTCATCTAAATAAATGATAAGACGAATTCCACGAAGGTGAAGCCAAGTAACAATTAATTTAATTAATTTAGTAAAAATCTAAGGGGCAGAGGAGAGACCGAATGGGAGACAAGTAAAACTCCATGTCTGACCCTCCCACATAAAGGAAAGAAATTTGTGATGTTCTGGAACTATATGATCTGTTAAATAAGCATCTGTCAGATCTAATCTGACTAGCCAATCGCTGTCTCTGAGACCTTCTCTTAGAAAATTAATTCCCTCCATTTTTAAATTATGATAAGCAACATAAGCATTCAGGGATCTTAAATTTATTACTGGATGAAATTGGCCATTTTTCTTTTTGACTAGAAAGAGATTGCTTAAAAAGACATCTTTTATATTTGTGGATGGTTAATTTGCTTGTTTTAGAATTGTTTGAAATTTCATTTTGAACCATAATTTTGTCTTCTATTGAAAATTGTATTGTATTGGGATTGAAAATTTGAATGGGGGAGATGGATAGGCCTTTTACAGATTATAAAATCCATGAATCTGATGTGATCAGATTCCAATTGTGAGTAAACAGATCTAGCCTAACACCAATTTTGTCTGGGAAAGAAATTAGAAAAGGAGGAAATTAAAGAATTACCTGCTGGAGTATGAGATCTTTGTCTTGTTCTGAAGCTTTGTTGATACCAGGGTCTGGAACATGTTATAAAGAAATTTGAGGAAGATTGATCCAGATTGATTCTTTGGTGCTGTAAAAATTGAGACCAGATGCACGGCCGGGAAATCAGCCTCAACCTTTTCCAGCCTTGTTGGAAAAACTAGAAGTGTAAAATATTTTTCTAATGGAAGTTTTAACTTTGCTTAAACTTGAAACAGTGTTTACATAACTATCTAGATCCTTAATTAACGAATCTCCAAACAGAAGAACATTAGTGTCAGATTTAATTTAATTAATTGCAAAGTCGCTAATCTTAGGATCTATTTTATGGAGAATATTTCTCCTCCTTTCAATATACATTGCCGAGTTGGTGTTTCCAATAAAATAAAGCCTTCGATATATCCATTCATGAACTATAATGGGGTCAAGGGATTGATTTTCCAAAATAGCTTGTTCAGACATTTCTAATAATTTAGCTAAAGGACCAACAGACTCTAATAACTTGTCCTGGCAAAATTTCCAGGACCTATCCATGCCTTTCTTTATTTTGAAACCTGGAGATCGTATTAAGTTTAGGATTTTGGGGTCTATTTCAGGGGTAAGGTCAGCATTACTAGGGAGAAGGGTTCTAGGGTATTCTGCCCTCATTTTATATCTTGACTTATTTTTGGGGCTTTCTGATTTGGAAATCAATACAAGAGGTAATATAGACTGATGGGCATCATTCTGATGACCTAGGGGGGTGCAATTTCGTCTGCCTCAAATTAGTTTCTGCATCATCCTCAATATGTTTGGATTTATTTTTTAAGGCATTTTTTAGTTTTTTTAATTTCTGAGAAAAATAATGGCAAGATTACGAGTCTTGCATTAGCCTTAAAAAGCAGCGTTGAGGGGTCCCAACGCTGCTTTTTAAAGCCCGCTGGTATTACGAGTCAGACAGGAAAGGGTCTACCGCTCACTTTTTTTCCGCAATTTTAGCTTACCGCAAATCCCCTTACGTCAATTGCGTATCCTATATTTTTAATGGGATTTTCCTAATGCCGGTATTACAATCTCCTGAAAAAGTGAGCGGTAGACCCTCTCCTGTCCAGACTCCTACCGCATTTAAAAGTCAGTAGTTAAGAGTTTTATGGGCTAACGCCGGAACATAAAACTCTTAACTAAAGTGCTAAAAGTACACTAACACCCATAAAGTACCTATAAACCCCTAAACTGAGCCCCCCCCCCCACATCGGAAACACTTAACTAAAATGTTTAACCCCTAATCTGCCGACCGGACATCGCCTCCACTTTAATAAATATATTAACCCCTAAACCGCCGCACTCCCGCCTAGCAAACACTAGTTAAATTTTATTAACCCTTAATCTGCCATCCCTAACATCGCCGACACCTACCTACATTTATTAACCCCTAATCTTCCGTCCCCAACATCGCCGCTACTATATTAAATTTATTAACCCCTAAACCTAAGTCTAACCCTAAGTCTAACCGCCCTAATTTAAATATAATTTAAATTAAACAAAATAAATTTAACATAATTAAGTAACCCTGTCGGACATTTTTATTATTTAGTTTAGCACCTATTCAAGAGGAGGTTGCTGCTATCCAATGTTGAAGTGCTTTACGCACTGTTAATGTTATCCATAAAAACCTACAGCTATTGTTGTAAATTGTACTCAGGAGCTGCATCTCCAATCCTTTGTAAAATTGATTTATATACCATAAAGCTGTTTAAAAAAAAAAATAGAAAATAATAATTTAACATAATTAAATAAATTAATCCTATTAAAAACTAAATACTTACCGATAAAATAAACCCTAAGCTAGCTACAATATAACTAATAGTTACATTGTAGCTAGCTTAGGATTTATATTTATTTTACAGGCAACTTTGTATTTATTTTAACTAGGTACAATAGTTATTAAATAGTTATTAACTATTTAATAACTACCTAGCTAAAATAAGTACAAAATTACCTGTAAAATAAACCCTAACCTAAGTTACAATTACACCTAACACTACACTATAATTAAACTAATTACCTAAACTACCTACAATTAATTACAATTAAATTAAACTAAATTACGAAAAAAAACACGAAATTACAGAAAAAAAGAATTACAAGAATTTTAAACTAATTACACCTAATCTAATCCCCCTAATAAAATAAAAAAGCCCCCCAAAATAATAAAATTCCCTACCCTATACTAAATTACAAATAACCCTTAAAAGGGCCTTTTGCGGGGCATTGCCCCAAAGTAATCAGCTCTTTCACCTGTAAAAAAAATACAATACCCCCCCAACATTAAAACCCACCACCCACACACCCAACCCTACTCTAAAACCCACCCAATCCCCCCTTAAAAACACCTAACACTACCCGCTTGAAGATCACCCTACTTTGAGCCATCTTCACCCAGCTGGGCACAAGTGGTCCTCTAGAGGGTCCGAAGTCTTCATCCTATCCTGCCAGAAGAGGACATCCAGACCAGCAGAAGGCTTCATCCAGGCGGCATCTTCTATCTTCATCCTTCCGGAGCGGAGCGGGTCCATCTTCAAGACATCCGACGTGGAGCATCCTCTTCATCCGACGGCCGTTGACTGAATGACTGGTCCTTTAAATAACGTCATCCAAGATGGCGTCCCTTGAATTCCGATGGCTGATAGAATCCTATCAGCCAATCAGAATTAAGGTAGGATTGAAACAGCCAATAGAATGCGGGCTCAATCCTATTGGCTGATTGGATCACCGATCACTGAAATATACACAGTATAAGGTGATACATTATATGAACACTGCAACTTAGGGATTTCCAGTGCTGGTATTGTGAGAAAGGCTGAATTTCATACAGTCTGAGGATAACAGGATTGGAGCTATAGTCTGTAAAAGGGCTTCAAAATCTAAAAACAAAACAGATAAAGGACTTAAAGGCAATGTAGGAGCAGGGGGTAAACTAAACTCCTATTTTAAATGTTCTGACTCATCTCCAGCTGGAGAGTTTGAAACATTTGCACCTGGTCACCAAGACACTCTATCCCAGACCACTACATCCATTATGGATGATACATCACCAATTACTCGTGCTGATCTAAAGGCACTGTCTACTAAAGCTGACCTCTCATCCATCATGCAACAAGTTAGTAAGGCCATAAAAGATGGATTAGCAGAGGTTAAAAAAGACATCCGCGAGCTAGGGGACAGAGTGCTAGAGCTGGAGGAGCAAATGGAAGAAACAAACAAGTCATCAGATAATACTACACAAGCATTCCAATACCAACACCTTCAGGTACAAATGGAGGATCTCGACAATAGGGGCCGCCGACAGAATCTTAGGATTCGCGGTATCCCTGAGAAGATTCTACCACAACAACTGCCCTTTTATTTGCAAAATCTGTTTAAATTAATGCTGGATCCTGAAAAAGAGCCCATTACACTTGACAGGGCTCACAGAGCCATAATAATGGGAGGGGACCTCAATGTCACATTAGATCCTATCTTAGACTCCTCCACGAAAAGCGGGCGAGCCACGACGAGAGCCCCAGACATGGTTTTCACATGTATATCAGAGTTAGGCCTGGTAGACGCATGGAGAATGTAACACCCAACACAACATAACTATACGTTTTATTCCCATCCCTGGGCTTCATATACCCGCATCGACTATCTGTTTGTTGATAGAAATCATTTATCGCTTGAAAGGGAATCAGACATATGGTCCACAGCTTGGTCGGACCATTCTGCCGTTAGTCTGGAACTTGACTGGCCTGAGGCGCCGATAGTTCCTTTCATTTGGAAAATAGATAACTCCCTTTTACATTAACCCCCCAGTACAGGAAATATTGCAAAAAGCAATTAAAGAATATTTTAAATTCAATTGTAATAATGACACACACCCCAGCTTTGTATGGGAGGCGCATAAAGCGTATGTCAGAGGTGAATGTATAAAGCAAAAATCCATTTTGGTGAAAAACTATCGTTCCTCAATAGAAAAGCTTACAAATCAGTTAAATGGTCTGGAAGTGAGACATAAATATAGCCCATCAGATAAGACGCTATTAATGCAAATCACTAGAGTGAGACAGTATATCAACATAATTTTAACTAAAGAAGCACAAAGAAAGACACTAGCGCTTAGGAAAGCCTATTTTTTTGAAAATAACAGGGCAGGACCAAGACTAGCAATACTTCTTAACCAACAATCAACACCTCTAGGCCAACATTTAATAGATGGAAGAGAAATTGCGACTAACTTCGGTGAATTTTACTCAGACTTATACAATTTGCAGACAGATCAATCCCCAAACAAATTAATTAACTTAAAGAACTTTATCAGGGAGGCCAACTTACCGAAAATTCAAACAACAGTAAAAGATGACTTTGAGGCTCCTGTCTCGCTACAGGAAATTCTGACAGTTATTAAAGACCTTCCTTCAGGAAAAAGCCCAGGTCCGGATGGGTTCACTAACATGTACTACAAAGTACACAGATCCCTTTTAGCGCCACACCAATTAAATTTATTCCGAACTATTGATGAAGGACGACCATTGCCTATAGAGATGCAACAGGCCCATATCTCAGTTATTTTAAAACCGGACAAGCCCCCTAGAGACCCTAAAAATTATAGACCTATATCACTGTTAAATACAGATTTAAAAATCTTAGGCAAGATTTTAGCGAAGAGACTAATAGAATATTAAAAGATATTGTTCACACTGACCAAGTCAGGTTTATTCCTCATAGGGAAGCCAGCGATAATACGATAAGAGCCCTGACCCTCAAGTCATACTCCAAACATAATAAAATATCGACAGTCTTCTTGGCAGCAGATGCCGAGAAGGCTTTCGATAGGCTCGATTGGCAATTCCTAAAAGAGACCCTGATTGATATAGGTATAGGCCCCCATATGATCCAAAGAATATTTAGTTTATACGCCCACCCCACCGCGAAGGTAAAAGCAAATGGCATATTATCAGACTCATTTAGAATAGGCAATGGTACCAGACAGGGTTGCCCCTTGTCCCCATTACTATTTATTCTTACTATGGAAGTACTGGCAGCACACATGCAAAACAACCACTTAATAAGAGGAATTGAAATTGTCCCACACAGCTTTAAAATCGCATTATATGCGGATGATGTCCTTTTCACAGTAACAGACCCGACTCAGTCTTTGAGAGAAATTATGCAGGAGGTAGGAAAATTTGGGAATTATTCCAATTTTGCGGTGAATCCATCCAAGTCAAAATTATTAAATATCTTCTTTGAGCTAGAATCATTTATGAAACTGTCGGAGATCTGCCCACTGAAGTTACAATTTGAATCCCTCAAATATCTCTGTATACACATATCCCCAAACTCAAAAATACTTTTCAAAAAGAATTACGAGACTTTATTGCTAACGACACAGAAAGACCTAAACTCGTGGGCGACAAAACTGCTATCCTGGTGGGGCAGAGTACATTGTTTAAAAATGACGACGCTACCTAGAATTTGATATGTTCTGCAGGCCCTACCGATAGCTCTGCCAAGGGGGTTTTTATCTCAATTACAGAGCCATATGAATAAATTTGTATGGGGAACATGTAAACCTCGTATAAATAAAACCACAATGTATAGGCCGACCTTAATGGGAGGATTAGGGCTACCAGACATAAAATTATATATGGATGCGATAGTGCTTCAGAGGGTACTTGACTGGCACAGCACATCAGAACATAAAGCCTGGATAGCGATCGACTCTCACATTCTAAAAGTACCCAGGACGGGAGTCCTTTGTTGGATACCCAAACACTTGAGACCCCCTCAATGCACGACACTCCCGATTCACCAACACTTCTTTAAAGAATGGGACACAATTATTAATAGAAGGAAATATATATCAGGACTTACATCCCCTCTTTTCCCTATTCCATTGAATGCTGAACTTACGGGGGGACTGGACAGAGATATTCAGAGATTGTTAGAATGGGGACATACCACCCCCTTGGAGAAGTTTCTGAGGGGAGACAGACTTTTAAATAGGGAAGAAATAAAGGAGGTAGCACATGGTGCTTATCACCCTTGGTTAAAATACAGGCAACTTGCCCATTTCCTCAACACCTCACCGCACAAAGCGGATTTTCTAAGACAGTTAACCCCGTTTGAAAAAGCTTGTTCCACAAATACGCCGATTCCACACTCACTTTCAAAAATGCGCAGCTTACTACAGACTCACATGACAACAGATTTACCCACCTACACTAGTAAGTCGCATAGAGAATTGGGGGATGTATTAAACGATGCAGAGTGGAGACTAATATTCCAATATACTAAAAAATCCTTGACCTCTCCCAAGATCCTCGAGCTTAACTTTAAGGTTGTAACATGCTGGTACTTGACCCCAGCAAGATTACACTCTATCTATCCATCCTCCTGTGACCGCTGTTGGAGGAGATGTGAGGGGAAAGGTAGTTATTTACACATGTGGTGGGAGTGTAAAGTCCTACAACCACTATGGGCCTACAAAGAAAACCATTTCAGGAGAGGACTAATTAGAGACCAAAGCCTGACTCCCCACATAGTCCTACTTAACAAATTCCCAAAAATACCTTGTAAACTTAGAAGACAGTTGCTACAAATTGGAGTACATGGTGCCAAAGCTATGATAGCCTTAAAGTGGAAAACATCCACCCAACTGACTGGACAAATGTGGCTAGCGAAAGTTGAAGAGTTGTTAGGATTGGAGGAGTTTGGATACCTAAAAAGACATAGATTAGAATTTTTTCATGATGTGAAGTTCCTCTGGGAGGATTCATTAACATCAGGCCACCCACAGACCCCTGAATCTGACTTGACCGGACGGCAATCAACTTCTGACGGTGAGGTCGGGGGACCCACCTCTCCCCTTCTTACACCCTCCATTGAGATGGAGAATTAGGTAGTTTCAACTGGAGATAATAGTTGATGTATAAAATACTTAGTGAGAGGTGGTTCAAATATGAATAACCACAAACTTCAAAGGAGACTAAGCATAAAGAAAGTAAATTGCTTAAAACAAGCTAGCATAGTTCTGCATACTCATCTGTAGATATCAAGAATGCACTAGAAGCCAGCATTGTCTTTCCTTGTTATGTTATTCATGTTATTTGTTTTATTGTTTAGAAAATGCCATCTTATACTATGATTTTCTTGAACACCATAAGTACGATTTGTAAGATGAATGTTCTATATGGCGTTGGAGCCTTTATCTGTAACCATATGATTTACACTTATGACTAATAAAAGATGGCTTTTAAAATAAAAAAATAAAAAATTGAGCACAAATGTATAGTACTTATCTGATTTGAGCAGCAAAAGAAAGATTGGTCCATCCCCACTTGGTTCATTAAAATATCCTTGTCATTGGCTGATTAATTTTGGTCTTTACTGTCTTTTTTATTTTAAAAATTATCAGTTTTGTGACACTTTGAAAAGCTGCTTTTATGAGTAGTAAAAGATGAGTCTCTGGTCTTGCAATAAAATTATAGTTAAATAGATTGGAGAATTGGCCATTGCAACAATTAAACAGAATTTTGTGAGAACTGGGGTGTTAATGCTCAATTCAGTATCGTTACAGGGCAGTACCTTTTTTGTTTGCATTATAAATATTGAATATTTCTTACTTACAATGCTTATGTTTTTATGGACCATATGTTATCTCAAATTCTCCAGCACCTAAAAAACATCACCATTAGCCATACAGTACTGGATTGTACAGGTAATGAAATGAATGTCTTTTTCAATTTCTGAGTACTTTCATACTTCAAGTTTTGATTGCTTATTTGTGAAAGGTAGATAAGAATACAATATATAATTCAACCTTAACTTTCTGGGTCAACTCATGATTTTCTATTATATACAATTAAAGTATGTATTCTGATTTACATGTTAATATTGTACGCTTCATGTTTTCAAACTTTAAACTTAACTACTAAATAAGATAGAACTATTGGTGTGTGTTGAGTGCATTAAATGTCTTCTGAGGGTCATTGTCTGAAACTATTCATAATTTTGTAGCATGTTAAACAAATGTAGAAGTTAATAACAAATAAAACTAAGGTTTTTTCATGTATCAGGGATTATTGTTATAGCCTACAGATACAACACAATTTACATAATCCAATGCATCAAGATTTAATGTAATGAGTAAGATTTTTTTTTTTCTTCTCTAGATGACTTGCACATAAGATAAATATGTCACTGTAGGACAGTCACTCTGATATGCACATTCATTTAATTCTAATTATATATTTTTTAGTCTGTATCTCTATATGTCCTTGTCTGGATTAGTTCTATGAAGTCATTTTATTAAGTCATGTATATGGATATCTGCCAGATCTAACACTGGTAAAAATATAATCAACTATTCTACTTTAATTTTTCAAACAGAGTTGTTATTTTCTTAGCACAAAAATACTTCCTTTTAATACCTTGTTTGTGAAATTTTAAATATACAGGTATACCTCACTCATACAGCGGGTTAGCCGGAGCCACGCTGTAAAGTAAAAACCGCCTTAAAGTGAAACAATGTGGTTTTAGCATTTTGTTCACTTGCCAGTTTGTTTAAAAACTTGAAAACATGTCTGAACTAACATATATTAGGGGTGCAATAATGCCAAGTTTAGTTTAACATTAGCATAGCACAGTATTCAATTAGTATTCAATAAATACTGTACCTGTAAAATAGGGACAATTACTGTAGTAGAATTTGCCAGACTACAACAATGAGACGCAGATTGCACTGTAATGTTGTAAACAGGGTGAACTGCGCATAACAAAATGGTGCCAGTTACTTTTCTCTCAATCTCATGATGAATATAGCACTGTTTCAAAATTCTTGGAGGTTGAACTTAAGCAACAAAAATCGCTGTATTAGTGAAGCGCTGTAAAGTGAGGTATACCTGTATATCATATGTAAGATTTTGCTACAAATCATGCACCTAATCCTATCCAATATCAATTTCTCCTTTACAGAAAAAAATATTAGGCTTATTTTTACCCTATCTACTCCAGCACAACTGAAGATTTAGCTGGTCTTACATAAGGTTAAATAAGGTAATATTTTGTTAATATTGTGTCATGTCGCTATTGGTTCAAAAGATATAGGGGCATATTTATCAATGTGCGAGCGGACTTGATACAAAGTAGCGTATCATGTCCGCCGCACATCGATAAATGCTGACAGCATACGCTGTCAGCATTTATCATTGCACCAGCAGTTCTTGTGAACTGCTGGTGCAATGCCGCCCCCTGCAGATTCGCGGCCAATCACCCACTAGCAGGGGATGTCAATAAACCCGACCGCTGCTTCATAACTTCTTTTTCCAGCGAGCCTAAACAAGGGGCATCAAGGTCCATACGGAACTTGCTAAATTTGCCCCATAATGTTGAAGTCACTAACTTGAGCAATGACTAGAATTTCTGTGAGATTAGAATACTGGTCTGAATCAATGATTATTGCTGGGTATGATAAATTAATAAAAGACAGCTATAGCTTTAAAATTATAATCTTGGCATTTTTCTTATAGGGTTGATTGATTTTTGTAAAATAATTTTTTTTTGTATTCTTCATATCAGGATTTAACCTGCTAAACAAAAACACCTTTAATTTAATTTTTTTCTCTACCTTATAGGTAATTGTAAAACTGCCCCATGCAACAATGTAGACCCTCCTTTTCCCTTCAATGTAAATTTTCATTAAAGGGACAGTCAAGTCCAAAAAAACTTTCATGTTTCAAATAGGGCATGTAATTTTAAACAACTTTCTAATTTACTTTTATCACCAATTTTTACTTTGTTCTCTTGGTATTCTTAGTTGAAAGCTAAACCTAGGAGGTTCATATGCTAATTTCTTAGACCTTGAAGGCTGCCTCTAATCTAAATGCATTTTGATAGTTTTTAACCACTAGAAGGCATTAGTTCACGTTTTTCATATAGATAGCATTGAGCTCATGCACGTGAATTTACCATGGAGACAAATCTGATTGGCTAAAATGCAAGTCTGTCAAAAGAACTGAAATAAGGGTGCAGTCTGCTGAGGCTTAGATACAAGGTCATTACAAAGGTAAAACATGTATAATTATAACTGTGTTGGTAATGCAAAACTGGGGAATTGGTAATCAAGGGATTATCTATCTTTTAAAACAGCAAAAATTCTGGTGTTGGCTGTCTCTTTAAGACATGGGAACCCCTAGATAAAAAAAAAAAGAGAATAATGCACAATGTAGGGCAGCGGTTTATAAGGCTAATAAGATACTAGCATGTATTAAAAAAGGCATCAATGCAAGGGAAGAAAGCATAGTTCTGTCACTATATAAATCCCTGGTAAGACCTCACCTTAAGTATGGAGTGCAGTTCTGGGGACTGATCTCAAAAAAATACATTGCAGACTTAGAACAATTTCAGAAAAGGGCCACAAAGCTAATAAGGGTAATGGAGAATTTAAGCTATGATGAGAGGGAGTCAAACTTGGTCTGTATTCTCTAGAAAAAGGGGCTTGAGAGGTGACATGTTTACTTTATATAAATATATTCAAGGCCCATTATATAGATATGGCAGAAGCTCTGTTTATTCCAATAAAATTGTTTGTGAAAAGAGGACACAATTTAAGGCTGGAGGAAAGGAGATTTAATCTCCTGCAATGGAAATGTTTTTTCACTGTAAGAGCAATAAAATTGTGGAACTCTCTACCAAAGGAGGTAGGGGATGCCAATACCTTAGATGTATTTAAAAACTATTTGGATACATTTCTTGCTAGAAACAAAATTCAGGGATATGATTGACTGTTAAAATGTGTTAACTTTTTAAAGAAATTAATTTAAGCTCAACTGGAGCTTTTTGCAAGTATATTAGATTTGTATAGGTTGAACTCTTTAGTCTTTTTTCAACCTCATTTACTATGTTACAATGTTATGTTACTACAAACTAAAAGGCATGCAATAGTTGAAGTTGGTGAATCAGCTTTCACTATGGGGCCCATTTATCAAGCTCCGAACGGAGCTTGTGGGCCCGTGTTTCTGGCGAGTCTTCAGACTCGCCAGAAACAGCAGTTATGAAGCAGCGGTGTAAAGAATACGATCAGGTTGATTGACACCTCCCTGCTGGCGGCGAGTCAGCAGGGGATGGCATTGCACCAGCAGCTCTTGTGAGCTGCTGGTGCAATGCTGAATACGGAGAGCGTATTCTTGCTATCTTTATTTAAAAAGCAGGAAAGTAAAGCTTAGAAGCCGGACGATTTTAGGTTCAGTACCCAAGATAGCACTTTCTTCTTGGTGGCTACATTTAGCCAACAAATTAGCAAGTGTAACGCAGGTTCAGAACCAAAAATGGGCAAGCTCCTAAGCTTTACATTCCTGCTTTTTAAAATAAAAATAGCAAGAGAACGAAGAAAAAATGATACTTGACACTTAGAAAGTTGCTTAAAATTGCATGCTCTAAATCATTAAAGAAAAAAGTTGGTCTTAGTATCCCTTTAATTCGAGAACCTGTCAGCATGCAGTCGCCACATGCAATGCAGCATTGTGTGGAAAAATTTACCATTGCACAAGAGTTCTCTTGCAAAATACTTCCCCCATTCTCACACAAGAGCAGGGCATGTCAATCACCATGAACAACCAAATATTGGGGTGATTCATCTAACCAACTCTGAGGTGGCAAATAGGCTAAAGAAGCACTTTCTGCTTCTTAAAATTATAGTTGCCTCATGTGAACCTACCAATTTTTCTCATTAGAGTATGTGTAAACTTTTTGGGGAATAGGAACACAAAACTGTGTATTTATGACACAAAGGGAAATATTATATTCCTTTGGGAAATCTTATCTCATGATTTGTCTACAAGCTTCACCAAACCTGCACCACAAGCGCTCTATACTTTGTATTTAATTAATTCTGATTTCATTTTTTTTAGTAAAAAACAACTGGTACTAAAATAGTTAAGAGAAATCAGATAATGGGTTAACAGTGTAGAGTTTTGAATGGACCTCTGGATGGGTACCCACAAAGAGATTCAGGGTGCAGAAATGACATGCCACCACAAAGTCCCTTAAAATTTAAAAATGACTGCTTTTCACTCCCCAAGAGAGACTGAAGTGCTTCCTTGGGACTCTGCCCCTACTACATACTGCACTATCACTGCTTGATCAGTGCAGTTTCTCATTTACATCTGACTCAAATTGGGTAACAAAGCAAAAGTCTTGAATGATGCAGCTGTATTTCACAGGTATTATAATAACATTTTTACAAAGGAAGATGAACAATTTAGAAAATGTATATTACCACAAATATTCACACTAATACAACTCAATGCAAGTGTGCCATACATAGGTAATAATCATGAGTATAGACTGCACTCTCTGTATATTGGTACTATATGAAGGATTTAGTTATATATTAGTGATACTCCATTCTGCCACACATACTATGTAGAGGGAATTGGATGGCTTTTCATGGGGATTACAACTTTAAAGCTACTCCAATTTATTTGATACCCCATAATAACCCATTAAGCACAGATTTATCAAATAAACAATTTAACTGTGGTATTCCAATCAAGAGGGACATATTTCCTGGAGCTTTTCATGCAACTATATGACTTTAAAATTCAATACCTTTTGAGAAGCCATTTTTGTCTTTTCTGTTGGGTGTCTTGGATATTTTTCAATTTTAAAATTCTGAGTATTCTTGAGCATCCAGACATGTACGGTCACAAGTGCCACTCCAGTAGTGAAAAACTCTGTCAGCCTGTCATAATATGTCCACTCTACATGTGTTTCGCCACTGAGGTATTCCAGTGCCACTTTCTCAAACTGCTTTTACACTGCCGGAGTGGCACTTGTGACTGTACCTGTCTAGATCCTACTGGACAGATGATGTAACCAACGACAACACACATTATATTGTGAGACCCTTCCATTTTTACTCCATCAGTGGCAACCTTCCTGTGTGAGAGGTGTGACCTCTTGGTGGCTGGAAGCCTGGGTGAGGGAATTTCCTTTTGAAACATATGAAATTATGTGGATGTACTGTAATAGCTAGACTGTGTGCTAATTCTTGGCTATAGCAGTTTTTTGCAAGGACAGTGTTCATCTTATATTTTACTTACACTGATGTCTGGCATGGGACACTACTTTATTGTTCATGGATGGGTCTGACTTTTTGATATCTTGATACATAATGATTTACTCAATCCTTTATTGATATTGGGTTTGGATAGTATAGAGTGGCCACTCTAGGCTAATCTTTATGGTTTTTGTTTATTAAGGTGTCTTTTTGTAATACTTTGGATTTAATTTTATCATACTTGATATATCAATTGTTCTGAATTTTTCTAGATTTTAATTGTTATTTGTGATTTTTATTCCCTTGTGTGTTCTTTCTTGTATCCATTTTTTTTTTCATTTTTGACCTTATAAGAGTACACAGCACCAAGCAATTAAAATATAAAAAAAATGCAGTTATAAAGGTATATATCTTAAAGAAAAAAATAGAATTTGAATGTACATCAGCTACAAATATACTGTATAAGAAACATTCCATATGCAGTGCATAATTCTACAGAGATGCAAATACATAGTAAAGGAAAACAAAACACAGAAATACTGGGCGTCCCTAGTACTAGAAAATAAAATGTAGACGTCAGTCCAAACTCTGTAATAGGCCAGACCCTTAAGCTGAAGTGTTCAGTTCTCGAACTATGTATGTCTCAAGGATATAAGCAAGCTGTCAGTTTTAGAAACAAATGCAGCAGTGTTATATGCAAGCGTTATGAAGTACAGAAACTTCAAAGTGATATAGTGAAGCAGTTCATGCATTAAGATTGCCTTGTGCAAAGCGTAATGATAGCATAAATGTCAGTATCCTCAACATAATAGCAAGCATATATCAGATGTAAGAGCAAATACCGGCACTTAAGGACCAAAGTCCACCAGTAAAGTAGTGACAGCACAGTAAAGCTTCTCTTAATGAGCGATCTCACACAGTCCTCAGGGGATTTGTATAGATATGTGTGGCTGTACAGATGATCCACCTCCGTACTGCGTTATGCCATCCAGATGACCAATGGTATGTTGCAATATTTGAAGATCCCTCTACACACACAAGGCAATCCGACAGTCCTTCAGCAATACAAATGAACCCACTTGCACCGGATCAGTCTGGCGTCTGACGTCACACACACAGGCGATGCACGTTTCTGGCTTCGCCCTTCAACTTGGCATGTTTGATGCAGGACGTCCTTCTCTATTTAAGGCAAATCTTGTAAGGACGGGTGTGCCAACTAGTGGCTATAGGTTTTTATTTTAGATTAGGGTTTGGGCTTGTAAAAGAGCTAAATGCACTTTTAAGTGCAATGCCCATCAAAATGCCCTTTTCAGGGTAATGGGTAGTTTAGGGTTTTTTTTTGGATTAAGGGTTTTTATTTGGGGGGTTGGTTGGGTGGTGGGTTTTACTGTTGGGGGGATCTGTATATCTTTGGGGCAATGCCCCACAAAAGGCGCTTATAAGTGCTATTGGTAGTTTATTGTAGGCTTTTTTATTTTGATAGGGCTATTAGATTAGGTGTAAAAAATTTATTTTGGATAATTTCGTTTGTTATTTTTCGTACTTTAGTGTTTGTTATTTTTCATAACTTAGTGCTTGTTTTTTTGCAAATTTAGTACTTTGTGCTAATGTTTGATTGTATATTTAAATAATTTTAGTAGTGTAATTTAGTTAATTTAATTGGTAGTTTAATTTAATTTTAGTATAATAGTTAGGATAGGTTAATTTATAGTTTAAAAATTGTTTATTTTAATTCTACAGGTAAGTTTTAATTTATATTAAGATAGGGATCTTGTAATTTTAATTTAAAGTTATGGGGGTTGTTAGGTTTAGGGGTTAATAGCTTAATTTAGTTTTTTTGCAATGTGGGGGGCTGATGGTTTAGTGGTTAATAGGTTTAGTTAGTGGTGGTGATGTGGGAGGCCAGAGGTTTAGGGGTTAATAAGTTTATTTAGTGATGGCGACTGGAAGCAGCGGAATAGGGGTTAATATTTATATGAGTGGTGGCGATGTCGGGAGCGGCAGATTAGGGGTTAATAGGTTTATTATAGTGGTGGTGATGCGGGAGGGTGGTGGTTTAAGGGTTAATAGGTAGTTTATGGGTGTTAGTGTATTTTGTAACAGTTTAGTTATGAGTTTAGTGAAATGGTATAAATAAAGTGGTGAAAACCCCGAATAATAGCGTCATCGATGACTGTTAGTTAACAACAGTCCAATGCTCATCAACCCCATACTTGGTGCGCGTTTTTTTGATGGCTTTTCTCATAAATATGGAGATTGTATTCAGATCCGTGGCTGCGATTTTAGTTGAGTTTATTGACGCCCGCGAATGCAACATAGTTGATGCTTTGATAAATATCCCCCACTGAATAAAAAATCAGTGTATATCTTTATGGGAAACACACTTGAAAAGCATTCTATGATATCTCTATTTCTTATAGTTTTTCATTTGTTTCTCATCTGTGTAACTTGATTTGGTTATCATATTGTTTGCCTATTGTTCTAATTCATTTGACTAGTATAATTTAAAATACAGCTCTTCATATGGTTTGGGAGGTCTTAGAAAACAAAACAAAAATTACAGAGGAGACTTACTATGTTTTTACATTGGGATTCTGATTAATTGGAATATTATCCATGGATTTAAACAAGTCATAATTTACCACTTTTGCAATAGATATGTTATGTTTTAAATGTATGAAGGGTATATAATTAATATTTGTCAAAAAACTCTCTAATTATTGGATAATTTGTAAAATTGTACCATCATTTAAAAATATTATTTAGAGATTGTTAGTTTTACTTAAAACTGTTTAACAATATTCAAATACAAAGATTATAAAAAAAACTGTTAAACATCACCAGAGAATGGATTAATCATATCACGGACACACTGACCTTAGAAGAATATGGGTTTTATAAAATTCAAAAACTAGACATGTTCCACAATATAAAATGTTATTGGGGGACAACCCTACAGCAATACGAGACTACCCCAAATACAGGAACATAGCCCCCAACCTCTGAATTCATAGCAAAAACTGGACGACACCTCTGACCTCAAAACGGCCTAATTAAAAGGAACTTACAAACTCTTTCAACTATTCTTCCTCCCCTTATGCACTGGACCCTCCCCCTACCCTAGCATTTATTTATCCATTTACTGTTTCTGTTGTTATGTATCAACAATTGTTGGCAACCTTCTTTCACCATAGAAAATGGGCGGGACTTACCCATCATGTCTTAACTGATTGTAGAATTTATTGCACAAAATCAATAAAAATATTGTTTTTAAAAAAATGGAAACATCATATTGCAAATATATCTTGTTCCAAGACAATTTCATTTTACAAACATATGGAAATACAACTGGATTCAATATGAACCCTAACTTATTGCAATACATTTATTTATGAGTATATTTGAGAAGTGGTTTATTTTATAACTATGGCACCACCTGGTGGTAGTACATAGACAAAATATTTGTCATACTGTATGACAAAGCTGGTACACTTCTTAGGTTAGTGGCAGATTTGGGCCAGTGAGGGGAACGTCTCTATGCACAAATATTAAGGATTTTTAACTCAAAATTTCCTCAGTAGTCACATACGATTTGTAGAGGAACTACTGTTATAATTCTTGTTCCTGTACTTGCAAGTGAGCGTGCATCTTGCAGGTGCAGACACAGACACAGTCACTTTATTTCTCTCTTCAGTGTTATGAAGTTTATTATGAAATCTTGTGAGATTATGGTGAAATCCCACAAGATCACAATAAAATAAAGAATGAACTCCAGACTAACAATGCTGATTGTGTTCTTTTAACCATCACGACAGAGAATAGCTGAGGAATATCTTCTCAAAGAACACTTACTCTGGGGAGCTAAAGTTCTAAGGTAAAATTATTTTGTCAGGAGCCCTGACTTACCCAGCCGCAGGCGTGGCTAACACTGGGTCTCTGACCGCTCTCCTGGCCGTGGTTGAGGTGAAGACAGGCCCCGGTGATCTGTCTCTGCATCCCACAAGGAGAGACGCCTAGACCAGTCCATTAGCAGCAGCAGCTGCGAATATCTAGGCATGCGGCCGCACGCTGCCTAGATTTAAAGGGCCAGTAACTGATTTTTGGAACTCCCACCTGAAAGGCACAGCTTTCCTATAAAAGGATACTCAGTGCTTCACTCTGAACTGAGTTATTGCCTTGGAAGGTGCTTTCTTGGTTCCTGCTCCTCTGCTTCTGCTGAGACCAAAGACATCTGCTAACATACTTGGTTGAGAATGTTCATATGACATTTTCTAGTCAGCTTTTTACAGATATGCTGCATCAATTTCAAGTAGCAAAAACATTGACTGTAACATTCTTCACACAGGCAACAGGATACATGGAGGTTAAAGAAGAAGTGCAGATGGTAGCATGTAATTTAAACAGCCTGTATAATGTACACATTTACTGTAAAATATGCATTTCTGATGTTAATGGATGCTTTTTGAGTGCACAAAGGGCCCTTAAGGACTAATAATCCATTGGCTAACAGGTAGTTTTACAAAGGGGATGGTAAACTGTATCAGGCCTGTGAGAGAATCATCCACACACTCCAATAATGGCCGCTAGTCTTCTTATCCCAGTGTCAAGGGGAGTGGCAGGTAAAACCCTCAGCATCTCAGGAATAGCACAGGGACCCAGAAGATGAAATGGAAACAGTCTATACCGGCCTTGAAATAGCAGGCAGAAAAGATACGATAAATACGTGTCAGACTTCAAGCCAAAGTCAGCAACAGATTATCAGGCAGAAGACAGTACCAAAGAGGAAGGTAAACTCAAGTTAGACCCCAGGCTGAGGTGAGCAACAGGCAGAAGTAAAAAAGGATAATCCAGAAGACAGATCACAGCAAACCAGAGGTTAATAACAGGGTATATAATTCAAAGAAAGCACACCCAGAAAGCAAAAGACAGTCCTATACACGGACACTGACAGGAAGCAGCTTTTTATAGGCTGCTGATTAGGAAACTGCCTGCAACTCGCAAGCTGGTGGAGCCAGAGAGCCAAGCAGCACATAAGTAGAATCAGCAAACAAAAACAATCAGTCTAAATCCTCCAGTTGCTCAAGAGTGAAGGCGAGAGAACCACTAACCAGAGGTCCCAGGTTCAACTCCAGGCACAGGCATGACACTGTGCAGAAAACAATGCAATTTTTTTAAAAGAAGTTTTAAAAGAAGATGAAACCCAAGATATTTCAGTCATGAACCACATAGATTTCCAGATTACAAGTTGAGCGTAATTTAACGCTCCTGCTCGAGCATTCTAGAAGAAAACTTTTTGTTGGGTTGCGCTCATATTATAAGCTGAAAGTAAACTCACCTAGATTACGAGTTTTGCGTTAACAGGGGTGCGGTGCTAACGAGCAGTTTTCTCTCACTGCTCACTTACATACAACGCTGGTATTACGAGTTTTTACAAAACCCGGCGTTAAAAGACAAAAAGTGAGCATTGAGCAAAATTTTGCTCCAAATCTCACTCTAATACCAGCGCTGCTTAAGTCAGCGGTAAGCTGGTGTAACATGCTCGTGCACGATTTCCCCATAGGAATCAACGGGGAGAGCCGGCTGAAAAAAAGTCTAACAACTGCAAAAAAGCAGCGTTTAGCTCTTAAAGCAGCCCCATTGATTCCTATGGGGAAATAAAATTTATGTTTACACCTAACACCCTAACATGAACCCCGAGTCTAAACACCCCTAATCTTACACTTATTAACCCCTAATCTGCCGCCCCTGACAACCGACACCTACATTATATTATTAAGGCCCTAATCTACCGCTCCGGACACCGCCGCTACTATAATAAATATATTAACCCCTAAACCACCACACTCCCGCATCGCAAGCACTAGTTAAATATTATTAACCCCTAATCTTCCGTCCCTAACATCGCCGCCACTTACCTACATTTATTAACCCCTAATCTGCCGCCCCCAACGTCGCCGCCACTATATTAAAGTTATTAACCCCTAAATCTAGGTCTAACCCTAACCCTAACACCCCCTAACTTAAATATAATTTAAATAAATCTAAATAAATATAACTATCATTAACTAAATTATTCCTATTTAAAAATAAATACTTACCTATAAAATAAACCCTAAGCTAGCTACAATATAACTAATAGTTACATTGTAGCTAGCTTAGGATTTATTTTTATTTTACAGGCAAGTTTGTATTTATTTTAACTAGGTAGAATAGTTACTAAATAGTTATTAACTATTTACTAACTTCCTAGTTAAAATAAATACAAAAGTACCTGTAAAATAAAACCTAACCTAAGCTACAATTACACCTAACACTACACTATAATTAAATTAATTCCCCAAATTAAATACAATTAAATACAATTATCTAAAGTAAAACTCACCACCGACACAACCAACCCTACTCTAAAACCCATCCAATACCCCCTTAAAAAAACCTAACACTAACCCCTTGGAGATAACCTTACCGGGAGAAGTCTTCACCCAACCGGGCCGAAGTCCTCAACGAATTCGGCAGAAGTGGTCCTCCAGACGGGCAGAAGTGGTCATCCAGACAGACAGAAGTCTTCATCCAGACGGCATCTTCTATCTTCATCCATCCGACGCGGAGCGGGTCCATCTTCAAGACATCCGGCGTGGAGCATCCTCTTCCATCGAAGTCTTCTTACTAAATGACGGTTCCTTTAAAGGGACACTGTACCCACATTTTTTCTTTTGTGATTCAGATAGAGCATGAAATTTTAAGCAACTTTCTAATTTACTCCTATTATCAAATGTTCTTTATTCTCTTAGTATCTTTATTTGAAAGGCAAGAATGTAAGTTTAGATGCCGGCCCATTTTAGGTGAACAACCTAGGTTGTCCTTGCTGATTGGTGGATAAATTCATCCACCAATCAAAAACTGCTGTCCAGATTTCTGAACCAAGAAAAAAGCTTAGATGCCTTCTTTTTCATATAAAGATAGCAAGAGAACAAAGAAAAATTAATAATAGGAGTAAATTAGAAAGTTGCTTAAAATTACATGCTCTATCTGAATCACGAAAGAAAATTTTTGGGTTTAGTGTCCCTTTAAGTGATGTTATCCAAGATGGCATCCCTTCAATTCCGATTGGCTGATAGAATTCTATCAGCCAATCGGAATTAAGGTAGGAAAAATCCTATTGGCTGATGCAATCAGCCAATAGGATTAAAGTTCAATTCTAGTGGCTGATCCAATCAGCCAATAGGATTGAGCTGGCATTCTATTGGCTGTTCCAATCAGCCAAAAGAATGCCAGCTCAATCCTATTGGCTGATTGCATCAGCCAATAGGATTTTTCCTACCTTAATTCCGATTGGCTGATAGAATTCTATCAGCCAATCTGAATTGAAGGGACGCCATCTTGGATGACGTTACTTAAAGGAACCGTCATTTAGTAAGAAGACTTTGATGGAAGAGGATGCTCCGTGCCGGATGTCTTGAAGATGGACCCACTCCGCGCCGGATGGATGAAGATAGAAGATGCCGTCTGGATGAAGACTTCTACCCATCTGGAGGACCACTTCGCCCGGCTTGGATGAAGACTTCTCCCGGCTTCGTTTCGGACTTCGGCCCGGTTGGATGAAGACTTTGCCCGGTAAGGTGATCTTCAAGGGGTTAGAGATAGGTTTTTTTAAGGGGGGGATTAGGTTGGTTTTAGAGTAGGGTTGGTTCTGTGGGTGGTGGGTTTTAATGTTGGAGGGGGGATTTGTACTTTATTTTCAGGTAAAAGAGCTGATTACTTTTAAGGGCTATTTGTAATTTAGTGTAGGGTAGGGCTTTTTTTATTTTGGGGGGGGGGCTTTTTATTTTGTTAGGGGGATTAGATTAGGTGTAATTAGTTTAAAAATCTTGTATTTGTTTATTATTTTCTGTAATTTAGTGGGGGTTTTTTTGTACTTTCAATAATTTTATTTAATGTATTTAAATGTATTTAATTTAGGGAATTTATTTAATTATAGTGTAGTGTTAGGTGTAATTGTAACTTAGGTTAGGTTTTATTTAACAGGTAAATTTGTCTTTATTTTAACTAGGTAGTTATTAAATAGTTAATAACTATTTAGTAACTATTCTACCTAGTTAAAATAAATACAAACTTGCCTGTAAAATGAAAATAAAACCTAAGATAGATACAATGTAACTATTAGTTATATTGTAGCTATCTTAGGGTTTATTTTATAGGTAAGTATTTATTTTTAAATAGGAATAATTTAGTTAATGATAGTTATATTTATTTTGATTTATTTAAATTATATTTAAGTTAGGGGGTGTTAGGGTTAGGGTTAAACTTGGATTTAGGGTTTACTTACTTTAATATAGTGGCGGCGACGTTGGGGTCGGCAGATTAGGGGTTAATAAATGTAGGTAGGTTGCGGCGATGTTAGCAATGGCAGATTAGAGGTTAATAAAATGTAACTAGTGTTTGCGAGGCGGGAGTGCGGCTGTTTAGGGGTTAATATATTTATTATAGTGGCGGTGATGTCCGGTTCGGCAGATTAGGGGTTAAAAATTGTATTATAGTGTTTGCGATGTGGGAGGGCCTCGGTTTAGGGGTTAATAGGTAGTTTATGGGTGTTAGTGTACTTTTTAGCACTTTAGTTAAGAGTTTTATGCTACGGCGTTGTAGTGTAAAACTCTTAACTACTGACTTTTAAATGCGGTACCAGTCTTGACAGGAGAGGGTCTACCGCTCACTTTTTGTCAGACTTGTAATACTGGCGCTATGCAAGTCCCATTGAAAAAAGAGGATACGCAATTGACGTAAGTGGATTTGCAGTATTTCTAAGTACACCTTTACCTGCAGGACTTGTAATACCAGCGGGCATTAAAAAGCAGTGTTGGGACCGGCCAATGCTGCTTTTTAAGCCTAACGCACAACTCGTAATCTAGCCGACTGTTTTTTCTCGCACGCTAACCCTACGAGCGTAAAAAGCCAAACTTACAATATTGTGCACAATAACATATTACCCCATAGAACAACCTACTCATGCACAAACCTGATTGCATATTCTCAAGCACGCTGTTAGCTAACCCGACATGAAAATATGAATATTTCACATTCCAATGTTCTTCACATACATCTCTCTATATATTTATATTGCATTTATATAATATTATTATACTATATTATTATATAATTTTTTTCTACATTTCTGCATATATCTGATGGGATTCTGGTACAATATATATCTATACCTATATACAATATCCCACAAAAGTGAGAACACCCCTCACATTTTTGTAAATATTTTATTATATCTTTTCATGTGACAACACTGAATAAATGACACTTTGCTATAATGTAAAGTAGTCAGTGTACAGCCTGTATAACAGTGTAAATTTGCTGTCCTCTCAAAATAACTCAACGCACAGCCATTAATGTCTAAACCGTTGGCAACAGAATATACCCCTAAGTGGAAATGTCCAAATTGGGCCCAATTAGCCATTTTCCCTTCCCTCATGTGACTCATTAGTGTTACAAGGTCTCAGGTGTGAATGTTGAGCAGGAGTGTTAAATTTGGTGTTATCGCTCTCACACTCTCTCATATTGGTCACTGCATGGCACCTCATGGAAAATAACTCTCTGAGGATATGAAAAAAAGAATTGTTGCTCTACATAAGAATGGCCTAGGCTATAAGAATATTGCCAAGACCCTGGAACTGAGCTGCAGCAGGTGGGCAAGACCATACAGCAGTTTCACAGGACAGGATCCACTCAGAACAGGCCTCGCCATGGTCGATCAAAGAAGTTGAGTGCACGTGCTCTGCGTCATATCCAGAGCTTGTCTTTGGTAAATAGACGTATGAGTGCTGCCAGCATTGCTGCAGAGGTTGAAGGTGTGGGGGCTCAGCCTGTCAGGCCATACACTGCATCAAATTGGTCTGCATGGCTGTCATCCCAGAAGGAAACCTCTTCTAAAGATGATGCACAAGAAAGCCCTCAAACAGTTTGCTGAAGACAAGCAGACTAAGGACATGGATTACAGGAACCATGTCCTGTGGTCCAATGAGACCAAGATAAACTTATTTGGTTCAGATGGTGTCAACGGTGTGTGGCGGCAACCAGGTGAGGAGTACAAAGGCAAGTGTGTCTTGCCTACAGTCAAGCATGGTGGTGGAAGTATCATGGTCTGGGCCCTTTTGAGCCATTTTGAGGTATGGAGGGTGGCAACTAGTACCTTGTAAGATGGAGTTTCTGTTTGTAGTTTTTTGGAATAATGTTGTCTGTAAACGTCCTTCCACCTTGTAAATTCGTAGGTCTAAAAAATCTATCACTTGTGGATCCGAAGTGATCTTAAATTTTAGATTGTCATTGGCTATGTTTAGTTCTTCAAACCAATGATCTAATCCTTCCTGTTTGCCTTTCCAAATCTGGAACAAATCATCTATATATCTTCGGAACATTCGTACTCTCTGATCCTGGAAAGAGTAGTGCCTCGGGTCTCAAACTGTGCCATATAAAGATTGGCATAAGATGGGGCCACATTGGATCCCATCGCCATGCCTGATATCTGGAGGTAAAAGTGGTTTTCAAACCTAAAGTAGTTATACTTTAAGCAATACTCAAACAATTGAAGTATGACGTCTATTGGTGGTCCTATGTAAGGATACAGAAGCAGGCTTTCCAGTACAGCAGCTATTCCCTCAGTATGGGGTATTACAGTGTACAGGATGGTTACATCTAGTGTAAACAGCAGTTCATCTCCCACTAGGTCCTCCATGTCCTGTAATTGTTTGACCCATTCTATAGAATCAAGTAAGAAGGAGTCCATTTGTAGAACTAATGGTTGAAGGATGTCATCCAGGAAGATGGCCAGTGTCTGCAGGATTGAGCCACGTGCAGACACTATAGGACGTCCAGGCAGTTTTGATGAGTCCTTGTGTACCTTCGGTAAGGTGTATATGATGGGAATAATTAGGAACTCAACCATCAAGAAGTCATATGCTGTTTTATTTAGAATTCCATTAGTTACCATTAGTTCCAGGTAGTCATCAATGGTTTTCTTAAATTCCACTTTGGGGTCCTTTGGTAGCCTGTGATATACTGCTCAATCACTTAGCTAAGCTAAGATTTTGTCCCTGTAATCTTCATAGTCCTGTAGGACTAAAGAACCAGCTTTGTCCGCTTCTCTTATAACCAATTTAGAATTATTCTTTAGGCTTTTCAATGCAATCCATTCTTCTTTGGTTAGATTATTTCTTGCTGTAGTCGGCCCATTCAGTATGCTCTCAAATTCATCCTTGATCATTCGTGAATAGGTGTTTATACTGGCATTTGTAGTCCTGGGGTCAAAGTTGCTCTGTTTCTTAAACTTCTCAACTGTACCCTCATTCTAGCCAAAGTGTTCCTTCAATCAAAGTTTTCTCTTAAACTTGTAAAGATCAACATGTAATTTGAATTTGTCAGGACTCACCGTAGGAACAAAGAGTAAGCTTTTTTCAAGTACACCTTGTTCTGTTAGTGTTAACTGATGTTTGCTCAGATTGATAATTATACTTGGTTCCTAAGATTGAAAGATTGATTTTTACAACTACCTTTACTCCTGAGAAGGTGGACTTACCAAAAGCCCTACGGGAACATTGGAAAATCATTTCCACTGGCAAAGCCCTAGCATGTGAGGATATGGACTCACCCATGGTTGGTTATAGGAGGGCGGCCTCCTTACGTGACTACCTGATGCGCCCTGACAATATATTGAGTTATACTCCCAAAACGTGGTTAAACACCACGAAAAATGGGTGCTTCTGGTGCATTGGATGCACCACATTCAGTGGGATGACCCAGAGCAATTTTTTTATACATCCATGGTCTAAAAGAAAATTTGAGATTAAACATAGGGTCACCTGCACTACTAAATATGTGGTTTATATGCTCCACTGCCCATGTGGCAAGTTTTATGTGGGTAAAACCCAAGATGACGCACAAACCAGAATGGCTAATCACCGGTCAGCAATTAGAACAGCCATAAATTGTGGCAAATCTGACCAACCTGTGGCCAGACATTTTGATCAGGGATGACATAACTTGACTGACCTTAAGTTCATCATTATTGACCATATCCCCCTCTTTTGAGGGGTGGGGTGACAGGGGTAAGCTGTTGCTGCAGAGGGAGAACCAGTAGATTTTCGTATTGGATACTTTGATACCAAAAGGGCTAAATGTACATTTAGACGTGCAGTGTTGTCTGTAATTGATGGTTATGTTCGATATGTCTTACAGTCCATGTGGGATTGCAGTGAATACTTGCCAGGGTCTAGTAAAGGTACTATGTATTTGATAATAGCAATAGTGATTGATGGTTGTAATTTTAAGGCTCATATAAACCAATGATAATATTATAATACTGTTAGTAGTTTTTCAGGTTGATACTGTAGCTGTCAATGTTAGCAAAATGATCATATTTGGGTTAATGATAGATACTTGTCCTAAATTTGAGTGACTCCTTACTGCCATAGTTGCATATCTGGATCGGTAGCTGAGGTTAGTTACGGAAGTAGGGTTAATAGCTGATTATGTACAACAATGAGTGCGTAGGTTAATAAGAATAACAATAACAGTATCACAGTTGGGCTGGATGATTTATGCCCGTGATAAGTATCATTATAGGTTGATCTAAATGACAGCCGTATATATATCTATATATGGTGTATATGGTGTTTTATGGCTTACTGTATCATGATGTAGCACTAGAACTGCGGCACATTATTTGCTATCTCCCTATCTGTTGAGTGGTTGCTTTGTCTAATGGAGCGGAGCTATATAATTCTGTTACTAACTTGATTCTGTGAACAACATGTGAGCTTTGCATATACAGTTCTGGATACAGTTGAACTGCTAATAATTGACACAGCATATATTGACTATGGAATACAGCAATAGCTCTTGATGTTACTACATACATAATTGACATTGACGATCAACTAACATGTCATCTAATACATGTACTTCGGGCTCATATGACACCTTTGACTTAACATTGGCATTAACCTCCCATATTTTGATCACGCTGATACCACATTGACTATCTGGACAGCTGAATCCCTGTCATTCCTGTCGTGCCTTTAGTGTTTGATGTTTTTATTTTTGATCCTTTAGGGCTGCCATACAGACTTTTGCGCATGCGCAGTTGCGCAGAGGGGACGCTATTCAGTCTGTATTGCACATTGGTGAAGGTAACACACAAACGTTTGTTCTTTTAACTATGTATGTAAGTCTGAGGACGGGGGTAACCTTGAAAACGTTCACTTTAGTAAAATTATTTACTTGATATAATGGAGAGTGCCTATATATATATATATATATATATATATATATATATATATGTATAAATATAAAGTTGCAGAGGCGAACGGCACTCACAAATAAGTCAGCTACCTGGTGCTCTCACTAGGGAGAAACAAACAGTAAAGCAGCTATGAATCCCACGGACGGGCTCTGTGTTCGAGCCAGGATCCAAATAAAGCAGGCACACAGGTTTTTTTCAAACACTCCGGTTTATTGGCAGTATTGTTTACCAAACGTTTCGGCTCAAACACGAGCCTTTGTCAATGGTGTACAAAACCAAATGTAAAAAGTTAAACAAAACCACACCTTAAATATCCCCCCATCCCAAGTGATAAACCAATCAGAGTGTATATCCGCAGCGCACCCACTACCATCAACCTGTAAAACTTTTGCCGGGCTCAACGTAGGTGTGGCGTGACGACACCACGTTGCCGCTGTCCAAGGCGAAACCAAGGAAACATGCGTAACCATGGAAACAACGCATAAACATTGGCGTGATACGGGTGCGCAGACAGGTAAGACTCTGACAGGGAACAAATTAGCAGGTGATCAATGAATGATCCTAATAACCATACATAGAAATACAATAGTAGAAAAGGTATCTATCTATATGCAACATAGAAACAAACCTTATATACAGCTTATGATGCAAAAAACGTTACCGCAACCCATAGTTTAAATAACTAGTAACACAGCCCTCTATACCCATGGTATCAAGGCATGTGGGGAGGTAGCTACAAAGGGCAAAACAATCTAAAGCCCCCTATTTATTCGAATAGGTATACATTGTATCATGCCTGAGGAGTAGGTAGAGAATAAGTCATGAATGACTCCCAGGAGTTCACAACTCATTTGTGTTTATACCAACAGCCAAAGTCTATGTTAACATTCAGTTCTCGAGGGGCAACTGTGTCCAATGTGAAGATCCAGCGGGATTCCATTCGTAGTAATGCCAATCCTCTATCACCACCATGTCTATTGTAAGGTACATGGTCAATCAACATCACTCGTAACGAGGAAACAGAGTGTCCCGCAGTTGCAAAGTGTCGTGCAACTGGTTGTTCTGATCGTCCTTTTTCAATCGCCTGACGAATAGCTGTTTTATGGTTAGCCAAACGTTCCTTAAAGGGTGTCACCGTTTTGCCTATGTTAAATTTGGAACATGGGCAAATAATGGCATAAACCACATATTCCGATGTGCAGGACAATCTATGCCTTATTTTGTACCTTTTGTTGTTATGGGGATGTTGAAAGGATGTCCCAGCAATGAGGTTGTTGCAAGTGACACAATTGCCACACTTGTAGCATCCTGGTTTCCCTCTTGTAAGCCATGCCTGTTTTTCGTAACAGTGTATGGGATCACTGAGTACTAGTAGATCTCTGAGGTTACTTGCTTGCTTGTATACCACCCGGGGTACCGGAGCATCCACAAAAGGTAGGCTCGTGTCCTTGGAGAGCATCATCCAATGTTTCTTGATCAAATTCTGGAGCATCCCAGATCCCGGAGTGTAAGTGGTTACAAAGTTCATTCGTTTGGGTTGTTCCGTCGCTATCCGTTTTGGGATAGTGTCATTCTGGGTGAGCTTTATTGCTTCACTCTTTTGTTGATCTATTAGCATTGGTGGATATCCTCTGCCCAGAAATTTTTGTGACATTTCTTCGAGTTGTTTCTCTTTTCGGGAGTCATCCGTGTTGTTCCGGACGACCCGCAGGAGTTGTGAGGAGCTAACACCATCTTTCTGAAATCTAGGGTGGAAACTCTGATAATGAAGTATAGAGTTTTTATCTGTGGTTTTTTAAACAAGGTGGTGTGTAGTTTATCACCATTGGATGTTTCTGCCCTAAATATTTCCAGGTCAAGAAAGTGAATCTCGTTGTTATTATGTTCCATTTTAAATTTGATCGTGGAGTCAAGGCTATTCAACCCTTCAAACCCATTCAATGAGATTTTCAGGGGTACCACCCCAAATCAAGAAGACATTGTCAATATATCTGCAATACGTTCTAATGGGGTTCTGTCTGGAGAAAATATTATATTTTTCATACATTGCCATATAAATGTTTACATACGATGGGGCCATATTCGACCCCATCGCAGTGCCCATTATTTGTAAGAAGTACTCATTTTCAAATCGAAAATAATTCTTCTCCAGGCAGAACTCCATTAGATGCAGCAGGAATTCTACAGGTGGACCAGTATATAGTGGGTTGTCAGTCAGGATCTGTCGCACCATGTTGATACCATGCCCATGAGGTATCACCGTGTATAAACTCACTACGTCCATAGTGACTAAAATGTCAGTAGGGGCCAGATTATCAAACTCTTTCAGCAGTTTGATAAGTTCAGAGGAATCTTTGAGGTGTGATTGAGTGTTTTGTACTACTGGTTGTAAGTAAAAATCAATAAATTCTGCTATAGGCTGCATCAATGATCCCCTGGCAGACACAATAGGTCTGCCAGGGGGGTCCTTAAGGGACTTATGGATCTTGGGCAGTAAATATAGTATTGGGCAGATTGGATAATCTACTGAAAGAAACCCCAATACATCATCATCAATTACCCCAGCTTGGTATGCCATGCCCAGGAATTCATCAATTTCTCTTTTAAAAGTTTTAGTGGGATTTGATTGTAGTTGGCGATAGGTATTAGGATCATGGAGCTGTTTAAGAGCCTCACCCCTATACTGTACATAATCAAGTATCACCGTGGCACCACCCTTATCCGCTGGCCTTATGACTATGTCTCTGTCGGTAGACAGAGACTTTATTGCCCGTCTTTCAGCGCTTGTAATATTGTCTCTTGGCAGTGGCATATCCTTATGTAATTCAGTAAGGGCGGTTGTACAGATATGATGGAATGTTTTTATTGAAGAATGTGTATATTAGAATGTGTACATAGAGGACTTTGCCTTTACGGAGGCAGATGCGGCTCACATTTGTTGTGAGGCGGACCTGCAGGAGTTGGAGGAGACAAAAGGTGAGACACCAAATAATATCTATCACAAATTATTGCACCTTGAAAAGAAAGAGGTAGATTTTCACCTTCATGCTGTGTACTTATCTAATTACCATAAATTGAAGTTTATCCCCAGGGGATTTCGAGTAAAGAATATCCCCACCCTAGGCAGGAACAACATAGAATTCTGCAGGAGGTGGTGTGGTATTTTAAGCAAATGTTCACATGACTTGATGCTATTGGTTATTGAGGAGGTGACTAGACTCAAAGCTAATATTAAAAAAGAAATTGACACTGTTAAAGACACCTTACTGACTGTACTTACATCTGATAGTTCTACAGACTGGATCACAAAAGTGAGAACACAGGTAGAAAAATACAAACAGGACTTACTAACATTTAAGAACAAAAAATTTGTAACGGTTGAGAAAACAGTATATAGTTGGTTGTTTGGGAGGGATTCCACTTGGGGTGGACGTAGGAGAATACCTTTTAACAAAAACAGACGGATTAATCTCACCACAGTTGACAGCAGTGGGGGGGACTCCTCAGAGGGTGAAACTCAGAACACAACTAATATCACCGCTAGTGGGGTAATTACAAGATCTTCACAGAAACCCCCTTTAGCCGTAGGCCCCGAGGCAGTAGTCTCAGGAGGGGGCGGGGCAAAACAAAAAAACCAATCACGACAGAAAAAGACACAATAATTTATAATCTGAGTAAACGACCACTTACGGGTGACGAAATAAGAGTCCTCAATAGAGGATTGTCTTTTGTACCAACCCCCCGTTGTGATCTGTTTGATTTGATGGTAGATATGGGTAGATTTCAACGCCAGTTGAAGCTTAAAGACTTCTTTAAAGATAAAGGGGATCAGACCACAAAACAATTCAAAGCGAGTAGCACCTTTGAACCGATTAATACACATTCTTCAATAAAAACATTCCATCATATCTGTACAACCGCCCTTACTGAATTACATAAGGATATGCCACTGCCAAGAGACAATATTACAAGCGCTGAAAGACGGGCAATAAAGTCTCTGTCTACCGACAGAGACATAGTCATAAGGCCAGTGGATAAGGGTGGTGCCACGGTGATACTTGATTATGTACAGTATAGGCGTGAGGCTCTTAAACAGCTCCATGATCCTAATACCGATCGCCAACTACAATCAAATCCTACTAAAACTTTTAAAAGAGAAATTGATGAATTCCTGGGCATGGCATACCAAGCTGGGGTAATTGATGATGATGTATTGGGGTTTCTTTCAGTAGATTATCCAATCTGCCCAATAGTATATTTACTGCCCAAGATCCATAAGTCCCTTAAGGAACCCCCTGGCAGACCTATTGTGTCTGCCAGGGGATCATTCATGCAGCCTATAGCAGAATTTATTGATTTTTACTTTCAACCAGTAGTACAAAACACTCAATCACACCTCAAAGATTTCTCTGAACTTATCAAACTGCTGAAAGAGTTTGATAATCTGGCTCCTACTGACATTTTAGTCACTATGGACGTAGTGAGTTTATACACGGTGATACCTCATGGGCATGGTATCAACATGGTGCGACAGATCCTGACTGACAACCCACTATATACTGGTCCACCTGTAGAATTCCTGCTGCATCAAATGGAGTTCTGCCTGGAGAAGAATTATTTTTGATTTGAAAATGAGTACTTCTTACAAATAATGGGCACTGCGATGGGGTCGAATATGGCCCCATCGTATGCAAACATTTATATGGCAATGTATGAAAAATATAATATTTTCTCCAGACAGAACCCCATTAGAACGTATTGCAGATATATTGACAATGTCTTCTTGATTTGGGGTGGTACCCCTGAAAATCTCATTGAATGGGTTTGAAGGGTTGAATAGCCTTGACTCCACGATCAAATTTAAAATGGAACATAATAACAACGAGATTCACTTTCTTGACCTGGAAATATTTAGGGCAGAAACATCCAATGGTGATAAACTACACACCACCTTGTTTAAAAAACCCACAGATAAAAACTCTATACTTCATTATCAGAGTTTCCACCCTAGATTTCAGAAAGATGGTGTTAGCTCCTCACAACTCCTGCGGGTCGTCCGGAACAACACGGATGACTCCCGAAAAGAGAAACAACTCGAAGAAATGTCACAAAAATTTCTGGGCAGAGGATATCCACCAATGCTAATAGATCAACAAAAGAGTGAAGCAATAAAGCTCACCCAGAATGACACTATCCCAAAACGGATAGCGACTGAACAACCCAAACGAATGAACTTTGTAACCACTTACACTCCGGGATCTGGGATGCTCCAGAATTTGATCAAGAAACATTGGATGATGCTCTCCAAGGACACGAGCCTACCTTTTGTGGATGCTCCGGTACCCCGGGTGGTATATAAGCGAGCAAGTAACCTCAGAGATCTACTAGTACTCAGTGATCCCATGCACTGTTACGAAAAACAGACATGGCTTACAAGAGGGAAACCAGGATTCTACAAGTGTGGCAATTGTGTCACTTGCAACAACCTCATTGCTGGGACATCCTTTCAACATCCCCATAACAACAAAAGGTACAAAATAAGGCATAGATTGTCCTGCACATCGGAATATGTGGTTTATGCCATTATTTGCCCATGTTCCAAATTTTACATAGGCAAAACGGTGACACCCTTTAAGGAACGTTTGGCTAACCATAAAACAGCTATTCATCAGGCGATTGAAAAAGGACGATCAGAACAACCAGTTGCACGACACTTTGCAACTGCGGACACTCTGTTTCCTCGTTACGAGTGATGTTGATTGACCATGTACCTTACAATAGACGTGGTGGTGATAGAGGATTGGCAGTACTATGAATGGAATCCCGCTGGATCTTCACATTGGACACAGTTGCCCCTCGAGGACTGAATGTTAACATAGACTTTGGCTGTTGGTATAAACACAAATGAGTTGTGAACTCCTGGGAGTCATTCATGACTTATTCTCTACCTACTCCTCAGGCATGATACAATGTATACCTATTCGAATAAATAGGGGGCTTTAGATTGTTTTGCCCTTTGTAGCTACCTCCCCACATGCTTTGATACCATGGGTATAGAGGGCTGTGTTACTAGTTATTTAAACTATGGGTTGCGGTAGCGTTTTTTGCATCATAACCTGTATATAAGGTTTGTTTCTATGTTGCATATAGATAGATACCTTTTCTACTATTGTATTTCTATGTATGGTTATTAGGATCATTCATTGATCACCTGCTAATTTGTTCCCTGTCAGAGTCTTACCCGTCTGCGCACCCGTATAACGCCAATGTTTATGCGTTGTTTCCATGGTTACGCATGTTTCCTTGGTTTCGCCTTGGACGGCGGCAACGTGATGACGTCACGCCACGCCTACGTTGAGCCCGGCAAAAGTTTTACAGGTTGATGGTAGTGGGTGCGCCGCGGATATACACTCTGATTGGTTTATCACTTGGGATGGGGGATATTTAAGGTGTGGTTTTGTTTAACTTTTCACATTTTGTTTTGTACACCATTGACAAAGGCTCGTGTTTGAGCCGAAACTTTTGGTAAACGATACTGCCAATAAACCGGAGTGTTTGAAAAAAACCTGTGTGCCTGCTTCATTTGGATCCTGGCTGCAACACGGAGCTTGTCCGTGGGATTCATAGCTGCTTTACTATATATATATATATATATATAAACATATAAATACATATGGACATATATATATATATATATATATATATATATATATATATCTTTAGACATGTATATGTATATATACTGTATATATATATCTAAGTTGAAGCCCTTTGCCTGCCTTTTTTTTCCTAACACCTGAGAACTCATTTCTTTGAGCCCTTATAACTTTTTTGTGCAATATTTTTTAATATTTTTTATTAGATGTGTTATTATTTGGGTAACTGTACTTTGTAATGTATTTTTAATGTGTTTTGTGAAATAGTTAACAAGAGCTCTGAGGTCACGCTAACTCGATGTGCGGTAACTTAAATTGTGCTCAAGCGATCGCATTTACTTTTATCTTGTAATACGCGCAAAAAACCTGAGGTGCACAAGCACCCGAGATAAACCTTATCCTTACTCCTTATCATTTTTTATCAATTTACTTCATTCTCTTTCTTGAAAAGCAGGAGCGCGATCCGATATACGGCGTAGTTTTCGGCGCAAGTGAGGGAACCCGCGCCGCCTGTAATTTTACCTCCAAACTCGAGCTATCCAATATACTGCGCTGTCAGATGCTAAACTAGCGTAAGTATGAAAAACCAGCGATCAACTAAAATGTGCGCAAATACACATTTTA
Organism: Bombina bombina; assembly: GCF_027579735.1. Taxonomy (NCBI): domain Eukaryota; kingdom Metazoa; phylum Chordata; class Amphibia; order Anura; family Bombinatoridae; genus Bombina; species Bombina bombina. The sequence continues at coordinate 1,279,444,100 of NC_069500.1, forward strand.
GTCGTCGCAAGTACTTACGCCAGTATTTTTTTCACGTAAAGTCTCAATAAAGAGTAGTTTGATGCAAATTAGGCTATAAATCGTAAAAAAATAACGGCCAGTTCTAAAAGATGCGCACGTAATTACGCGATTCAAAATCCATACATAAACCCATGCGCAGCCGCCATTTTCTTTAGTGTGTTTGGTTGGTTCTTGGAGCTACAGCACACTACAGTGCGTAGAGAGATTAGTGGTAAGAGCAGTGAGAGAGGAGCATTTCATTCAGTTAGTTAGGTCGGATTGTTGGATTGTTAAGCCTGTACATTTACTTACACTTTTTTTTACATATTGCACACATTTTCACATATACAAAAACCCTTTTTTTTATAACACCTCACACATTTTATTTATCTTTTACAGTGTGATAGGCTGAGTGTTTGGTTGTGATTGTGCGTGATTGAAGTGGGAGTGAGTGTGTGTAGTTTGAGGATGACAGGGAGAGCTAGGGCGGGGGGGAGGAGGGAAGGGGAGTTGCAGGGAGAGAATTATGGACAGGAGGAGCAGCAGGGTCCCCGTCAGGGAGTAAGTGGAGTGGGTAGAGGGAGAGCCAGAAGGGATGATGGGAGTGGGGTTTCCCCGAGACCAGGCACACTTAGAAGAGGGACAGAGGGTGCACATGGGGATAGAAGGGGGGAGGAGGGAGAGGATAGGGAGGAACCCACACCAGGGACATCCCAGGGAGGGAGCCAGGCGGCCCAGGACGAGGAGCGCATGCGGTGCCCCAACTTCTCTTTTGCCAAAAAGCTTGCGCTAGTCCAGGCCGTCATGGAGAACTACACTGCCCTCTTTGGCCAAGAGAAGGGCAAAGGAGTTGCCCGAAGGCGTAGAGATGCATGGCTGAAGGTCGAGGAGGCAGTCAACAGCGTGGCCCAGCAGAGGAGGAATGTGGATGGGCTCAAGAAAAGGTGGAATGACTGCAAGAGGCGGGTGAAGGAGAAAATGGGCCAAGAAGCCATGTACCAGAGGGGAACAGGTGGTGGTCCTCGCCAGGAGGCGGAATATAATTAGTGGCAGGAGATCATTCGCAGGTCCCTGAGCATCACAGCAGTCCGTGGACTTCCAGGGGCTCGTGACTCAGGGGCTGCAACATCAGCACAGCATGCTGGTGAGTAACATCCCACACACCAGTATTATATGTATTTGAGATATAACATCCTTTAATGTCACACATTCATGTACACAATGAGGAGCATGGTATTTGGCCTTCTAACAAAAACATCTACAATTATATTTCACATTAAAGGGACATTAAACCAAATCTTTTTATGTCATTATTCAGATAGAGAATACAGTTTTAAACAACATCCCAATTTACTTCTATTATCTAATTTGCTTCATTATTTTGTTATTCTTTGTTTATTAAATATCAATGCACATGGGTGAGCCAATCACATGAGGCTTTGATGTGCAGCCACCAATCAGCAGCTTCTGAGCCTATCTAGATATGCTTTTCAGCTAAGAATATCAAGAGAATTAAGCAAATTAGGTAATGGAAGTAAATTACAAAGTTGTTTAAAATTGCATGCTCTAGCTGAATCATGAAAGAATACAAATGGGTTTAATGTCCATTTAATGCTACTTAACACATTGAAATTCAGGATATGAGGTGGAATAGTGAAATACTAACATGTCTCAGAGTAATACAGGCCACAAGCCACATGTAGAGTTTTCAGTAAATGGACACTATAGCCATCACAATACTTTTAGCTCAAGAAAGCACGTTATGTGCCTACATCAGGCTAAAGGAAATTGTGTGACCATAGTGTCACTTAAAGAACACATTTTCTCCATCACTGACATGTACACAGAACTATTGTATGAAACACATACATGTATACTTTGCATATTAAAATCCCTCATATCACAAATCACAATGTGCACATGCATGTTATAGAGTTTGACATGAGAATTAGTATAGGCCCTAGCATGTATCAATGTACATTGTATGCCCACATGGATATATATATGATTGTACTAATACCTCTCATCATTTGACTCCTCCACAGAACCTCCTGTCACCAGGGTGCAAACGGGCATGCCTCCACCGCAACCACCAGGCCAGAGAATGCCTCCACTGCAACCACCAGGCCAGAGAATGCCTCCACCGCAACCACCAGGCCAGAGAATCCATCAACAGTATGCTCCCAGGCATGAGCTGGGTTGGATTGCCTCTGTTGAGGACCCAGACATCATGCCACCAACATTGAAAGAGGAGCCCTGGCCGGAGGACTATTCTTTTGGTTTTGAAGGGGAGCCAAGTCATCCCCAAAGGGTAGATGTCTTTACCCCCCTCCCAATATCAGGCCAGTCAGGACTTTTACCAACAGGACATACAAACTGGAGTGGTCGCACACCAGTCGACAATGGGACTACCAGTCCACCCGGAGAGCTCCACCATCTGCTTCCCGTGGAAGAGCTCCAACATATGAAGAGGAGCATATAGCTGTCGTAGTTCCTTATGCAGCACCAGCTGTCATAGTTCCTCAGCAAGCACCAGCTGTCATAGTTCCTCATCAAGCACCAGCTGTCATAGTTCCTCAGCAAGCACCAGCTGTCATAGTTCCTCAGCAAGCACCAGCTGTCATAGTTCCTCAGCAAGCACCAGCTGTCATAGTTCCTCAGCAAGCACCAGCTGTCGTAGTTCCTCCTGAAGCACCAGCTGTCATAGTTCCTCCTGAAGCACCAGCTGTCGTAGTTCCTCCTGAAGCACCAGCTGTCGTAGTTCCTCCTGAAGCACCAGCTGTCATAGTTCCAGATGCAACAGCAGCTAGAGGTGAACCTGCACCTATAATCCCTGCTGGTGAACAGCCTGTAGATCCTCTGTATTCTGCCCTGGGCGACGAATACATTTCCCTCCAGAGGAGGCTCATAGCAAGCTGCGAGAGAAGAGAGAGAGACCAACGCAGGTTTTACAGAAGCCAACAGACTTTACTCCAGCGTTCCATTGAGCTGCAACGGGACATGGCAGCATCTTTAAGTGGTATAGTCCAAAACCAGTCTCAGATGCTGAGAGTTATTTCGGATATGCAAATGCAGACTGACAACAGAAGGTGGGAACAAAACCAACTGTTGGGTGTGTTGGTGGAGCATTTCACACACCAGCAGGACACTGCCTCCAGCCTCTCATCTGTGGCCAGCACTCCAGCTGAATCATCTGAATCCACACAACCCAGGAGAGCCACTCCAGGCACCTCAACCCCCTCATCTAAGAAGCCTAAAAAAAAAAAAATATTTGTTATATTTCAGCATAAATCTTGTCCTCTGTTATTTACCATATAATTGTCATCCACATCCATGTGAGGTGTGTTTTAGTACACTAATATTGTTAAAACATATAATAAGGCCTGTGTGGAAATGGCCCAAAAAAGGTAATATTATCCTGTTTCTGACATATTCTTGTACTATAACTCCCATCCAAAATAGTTGTTTCTGAAGGGTACATATAGTAATATTCACTTGTAAGATGTAAATCAATGTATCTCACATCCAATATAAATTGACATATTGGTATATATAGTAGTGATGTTACTGATAGGGTGGGCATTATCAGGTGTTTTAAGTCTGCAGGTGAGAGGTTGTGGTGTGTGTGATTGGTTTAACACAATTGCAAAGAGGCAGCCTTCAAGAAGGTGTTAGAAATGATCATATGAGCCATCCTAGGTTTTGCTTTCAACTAAGAATACCAAGAGAACAAAGCAAGTGTTCTAATTAAATCTGAAAGTAGTTTGAAATAACATGCCCTATTTAAAAGAATAAGGTTTTCTTTGGAGTTCACTGTCCCTTTATATATTTTGGCATCAGTGCCAAGCTGTGTTAGCATTAGAATAAATTACACTCCAGTGGGTTCTAAAGAGATGAATGTAATCTAATTTACAGTAAATAAGCAAGTATATGTCCCCAATGTGATAAAGTACCTACAAGCTCAATCCATTTGACTATTTCAAATACACAAATAAACCTTAAAAAAGAAATATCATAGTATACTGTCCCTTTAACCTTGAGATGTTGCTTAAATGTATGTGTTTGTTAAGGCTTCCAGGGAGTTACGTTGGTTTTTTAGTCAGTGCAAGGGCTCCTGCGGCTGCAATTTGTGGCGAGATGAGAATGGAGTAGATTTTCCTTACGCTGTATATTGGATACCAAACTGCGCGTGTTTTGTATGTCAGTCTATGGGCCAAAAAACGGCGGGCGAAGGCAGAAATATACGCGCGTAACTTCTAAGTTACGCCATATATAGGATACCAAACCCGTGCAAAATTTGGCGTCGCCGGCTTTTGCGGGCGACGATTTATATCGGATCGGGCCCCTGGTAGGTAGCAGGTAGGTAGGCTCAGGAGTGTGTGTATGTGCCTTGTGCTTTACATAACAACAGTTTACCAAGTATGCTTTTTACCAATGTTGCACTCTGCTAACTAATGCTCAAATGGAATTCTTACAAAACTGCTGCCATAGAGCTCTCCAGACTTGTGTACTTACCTCACATAAAATATCGGGTTCTTGCACTTTTGAGGTCTTTTATATTTTGAATTTGAATCTGAATTTTTCTCTTAGTTATTTTTTTTTTGACAAACTGTTCATTGGAAACTAATTCTGAGAAATTCTGAGATACGTTCTTCCTCAAGTATGACCACATTTTCCATGTAAAATGTAAGAAAATAATAGCTTTTTCTCTCATAAAGGCTAGCAATAAAATATAAACCTATCTCTTGCTTTCTTTTCATTTATATGTTTCTAAAACTGATTCAAGACTAGTTGACAGATCTTTATTAAACGAGCTTTTGATTGATTGTAACAACACCTTAGTGCCTTTATTGTACATAAGTGAGAAAGATTGCATTATTGTTAATAAAATTACCAGTTTTATATTTTTTCTACTGTTGATTATGTATTTGTGATTTACCTTGCTACTAAACTGTTTTATTTGTGGTAAAATGATTAAATACATTTAGCAATAGCAGTAGCCCATTTAGCTCAGCGCAAAATGAAAGTCTTATTTGTGCAATAGGTTTCTTGAGAATTATATGTGTATTTATCTTCACAATAATCACAATATCTTCTGTTCAGAAGTCTACATTTGTAACATTACATTGCTCAAATACTAAATCTCCACACAAAAACTGTGTTTATAGATTTTATGCCACTATGCAGATATTTTTAAAGCAATTCATAGTATACCTACAGATTGTTTTTCCCCAAGCAATGTCTTTATTATTTGTTTCATTTTTACTTCTTTAAGTGTAGAATGAAGATGAGAGGTAATTAAATTCATTTCTGGAGGCAAAATAAAAAAAACTTGGCTAATGCATGCTAGTAGCATGAAGTCCAGCAACAATCATATGCTAACATTTAAATTAGGTACTAGAGCAATAAACTGAAAAATGACTGTTCTTTCAACATAATCTAATCTAATCTTTTTTTTTTTTTTAAATCATCTTATGTTGATATGTGAGATCCACATGACACAAGCATAATTAGTACTAATAACAATTTTGTTGTTTGGTAAAAATAGTGTTATGTGAAAACATCAAAATCAGATGTCTGTTATATTATATTTTATTATATTTTAAATTACAAATTGAGACTATAAAGTATTAAATGTATATATATATATATATATATATATATATTATATGTTTTCAGTGCTCGTAGAAACATATCCAGAAGCTGCAAAAATTAATATATATTACATATAAATATATTAGATATTAAAACCTCTCTCAATATAAAACTGCTTATGAATTGGAGATTCATATCACTCATATATTTTACACAGCATATATGATTTTTAATCATATACATGTCTTATTAATTTAACATTGTATATCATTTGGATCTCTTAAAATCTATGAGCTGTGCAAAGTTCTTCAAAACCGTACCTAGAATGAGGAAACATATTAGATTGTACACACTTAATAGGTGTTTGTTTGAAAGCTTGTAACATTGTCCCATAAATAATAATTTATTGTTTACTGTGTTTAATAAATGCTGCCTTAAATTGAGGATACACTGTTGTCCCATATGTTTGTTTGCTAATATTGAAGATCAGAGAACAGGCTACTACGTGAGACCAGAAATGAAGAGATTTTGTGCACTTCTGACATATTTTTCGTTGCATACAATTCTAGAATATATATTTTAAGGTTATTTAAAATGGTAGTGCTTTGAAAAGGCGAACAGTTGGATGTTTTATTAATTATATTTATATATATTTTTTATAATTATATTTATATATTTTTTTTAAATTAAATGCTCTGCTTGAATCATCAAGTTTTAACACACTATGCCCCTTCACAGAGAAAAAATATCCTGTAGCATATCAGTCTGACCCTGCCCAATGACAGTCCAGCACCAAAATACCAGGCAATTCTTCTCTGAACAAGGGAAGCAACAACCCCAGACGATCGTCAGTGAGGTGCAGTTGTATCTCTCTAAGGGCAAGTGTGCATGGAGTCCATGTCTGGTTTCCCAATTACATTTATGTAAATTACTCCTGGGTCTCCCTAAGAGTAATGGATAATCCAGACGTGGACATTTTTTCTCTGTGAACGGGCATAGTGTGCTAAAAGAACGCGCACCCTGAGTTGCAATATAAATGAACAGGCATGGAAGTTTTTCTAGCTTTTGTTCTATCTCAGGAGTGCTGTTCTCTCTTTTTTGACTTTTATGTAAATTACTCCTGGGTCTCCCTAAGAGTAATGGGTAATCCAAACGTGGACCCCGTACACACATGCCCATAGAGAGATGCAACTGCACCTCACTGATGAGGTCCACAGAAGGCCGAAACGATTGTCTGCGGTTGTTGCTTCCCTTGTTCAGAGAAGAATTGCCTGGTATTTCGGCTCTAGACTGTCATTGGGCAGGGTCAAACTGATATGCTACAGGATATTTTTTCTCTGTGAAGGGGCATAGTGTGCTAAAAGAATGCGCACCCTGAGTTACAATATAAATGAACAGGCATGGAAGTTATTCTAGCTTTTGTTCTATCTCAGGAGTGCTGTTCTCTCTTTTTTGACATATATATATATATATATATATATATATATATATATATATATATATAATTCTCCCAGAAAGGATAAGCACAATCTTACAAATGTATTTCAGCAGCCAGGGTGCACTTCAACTTACGTTACCGTCCCATCAAAAAAGGCACTCACTGTTTTCCGTAAAAAATAACTTTTAATTTCAATCCATCTTTAAAAATGACATAACGTTTCGGTGTCTAACAACACCTTTGTCAAATGTCATATAAGCATCGAGAAACCCAATTCCCAAAAAGCACACCTATCACACATCAATTTTACCTGCATTATATACAAGTGTGTTTGGTTTCGTACATGCAATCCAACTGCAACGTCATGACGTCATCACGCTCCGTATCTGCGTGTTCCGTCATGGCCAATCATGCTCCTGTAGGTAACTAGGGTAACCCTAAAACAAAGCCGGCTCACACGTATAGTGCCTTTTTTGATGGGACGGTATATATATAAGCACACCTATCACACATCAATTTTACCTGCATTATATACAAGTGTGTTTGTATTCGTTCATGCGATCTGACTGCAACGTCATGACGTCATCACGCTCCGTATCTGTGTGTTCCGTCATGGCCAATCACGCTTCTGTAGTTAACCAGGGTAACCCGTATACAAAGCCGACTCACACGCATAGTGCCTTTTTTGGTGGGATGGTATATATATATATATATATATATATATACAGTTGTGCTCATAAGTTTACATACCCTGGCAGAATTTGTGATTTCTTGGCCATTTTTCAAAGAATATGAATGATAACACAAAAACTTTTCTTTCACTCATGGTTAGTGTTTGGCTGAAGCCATTTATTATAAATCAACTGTGTTTACTCTTTTTAAATCATAATCACAGCAGAAACTACCCAAATGACCCTGATCAAAAGTTTACATACCCTGGTGATTTTGGCCTGATAACATGCACACAAGTTGACACAAAGGGGTTTGGCTATTAAAAGGTAACCATCCTCACCTGTGATCTGTTTTCTTTTAATTAACGTGTGTGTAAAAAAGGTCAATGAGTTTCTGGACTCCTGACAGACCCTTGCATCTTTCATCCAGTGCTGCACTGACGTTTCTGGATTCTGAGTCATGGGGAAAGCCAAAGAATTGTCAAAGGATCTGCAGGAAAAGGTAGTTGAACTGTATAAAACAGGAAAGGGATATAAAAAGATATCCAAGGAATTGAGAATGCAAATCAGCAGTGTTTAAACTCTAATAAAGAAGTGGAAAATGAGGGGTTCAGTTGAAACCAAACCACGGTCAGGTAGACTAACTACAATTTCAGCTAAAACTGCCAGGAAAATTGTTCGGGATGCAAAAATAAACCCACAAATAACTTTAGGCGAAATACAGGACATGTGGCATGGCTGTTTCAAGATGCACAATAAGGAGGCACTTGAAGAAAGATTGTCTGCATGGTTGAGTCGCCAGAAGAAAGCCATTACTACGCAAATGCCACAAAGTATCCTGCTTATAATACGCCAAACAGCACAGAGACAAGCCTCAAACCTTATGGCACAAAGTCATTTGGAGTGATGAGACCAAAATTGAGCTTTTTGGCCACAACTATAAACAGTACATTTGGAGAAGAGTCAACACGGCCTATGATGAAAGGTACACCATTCCTACTGTGAAACACAGAGGTTTTGGGGATGTGTGAGTTACAAAGGCACAGGAAATTTGGTCAAAATTGATTTCAAGATGAATGCAGTATGTTATCAAACAGAACGCCTCATTTTCCACTTCTTGATTAGAGTATGGACACTGCTGATTTGCATTCTCAATTCCTTGGATATCTTTTTATATCCCTTTCCTGTTTTATACAGTTCAACTACCTTTTTCCTAGAGATCCTTTGACAATTATTTTTCTTTCCCCATGACTCAGAATCCAGAAACGTCAGTGCAGCACTGGATGAAAGATGCAAGGGTCTGTCAGGAGTCCTAATTACAAGCAAACAGATCACATGTGAGGATGGTTACCTTTAAAAGCCATTCAAACCCCTTTGTGTCAACTTGTGTGCATGTTATCAGGCCAAAATCCCCAGGGTATGTAAACTTTGATCAGGGTCATTTGGGTAGTTTCTGTTGTCATTATGATTTAAAAAGAGTAAACACAGTTGAATAATAATAAATGGCTTCAGCCAAACTCTAACCATTATATTATAAAGAGTGATTGAGGAGTCACCCAAGTATTACAGAAAGAGAAGAAAGGTGGGAGTGCATGGAGTGCAGAATATATATATATATATATATATATATATATATATATATATGTCTGTGTGTGTGTGTGTGTGTATTTGTGTATATTGCACATATGCATGCTTCTTTTCATTTGTATTATGTTTGCTCAATTCAATTAAAAATCATGGCTATTTGTTTATTGAGCTTTTCTTCTTAAAGTGAATGTAAATTCAGATAAATCAGTGCCCGGTTTTTAAAAATCCTATTAAAAACAAGGGCACTTTAATTCATCAAAATTTACATTTCACTCGTTTTCTTTAAATACTTACCTTTTAATCCTGACAGCCGCTGCATCGCTTCCTCCGCCCGTTGCAAGCCCTCTTTTGCGGGTCAAAAATTACGAATCCGGCTTCCTCCAATCACGGCGTTGCCTAAGGCCATGATTCCCCCGGGGGGGGGGGGGGGGGGAGCCGTGATTGGAGAAAGCCGGATTCGTCATTTCTGACGTATGAAGAGGCTTCCGACGGCTGGGGGAATCATTGGAGCGGCTGTGAAGATTAAAAGGTAAGTACTTGAAGAAAACGAGTGAAATGTAAATTTTGAGGAATTAAAGTGCCCTTGTTTTTAATAGGACTATTAAAAACCGGGCATCAATTCATCAGAATTTACATTCACTTTAAGAAGATATATTTATAAATAGTCAGTAAAAATGTAAACATACACATTTACTTTCTGTTTTATAATTAAAGGATCATAAAAATCAAAATTAAACTTTCATGATTCAGATAGAGCATGCAATTTAAAAACAAAACAAAAAAACTTTAATTTGCTGTTAACAAATTTACTTTGTTCCCTTATTATCCTTTGTTGAAAAACATTCATAGATACCTCACTACCATCAATGCACTACTGAACTAGCAGGTGATTGTGGCTACACACATATGGGCCAGATTACAAGTGGTACGCTAACAGTTACGCGTGAGCGAAAAGAGGTTGAATGTAAACGCGATCGATTGAGTATAATTGAAGTTAACTCAAGTCGGGATAGCACATCCTCAGTTAGTTAACTCTTTTGTGAAAAAAAGTGTCAAAAACACATAAAAAAATCTATATATATATAATAAGTCCTGACTGACATTACTGGCTCATCAACGCCCAGCTCAAACTGTTTAACCTAGGAACGTGAAATTTGGAAGGTACATTGTTTTGCATTGTTAAGACCCCAAATCAACATCAAATTGGACTTTGGACCATTTATTGGTTGAAGATAACTGTTTCCAACATGGATTATTCGAAAATTGGTGACTATGATCATTACTGTGTTGTTAACCTTTCCACTGTACAAATAAAAAGCCTTGTTCTGCAATTATAATAGTATTCACAAAAGTCTCCTCCTGGGACAATACACACTATTCTCCTATTCTGTGCAGTGGGGCAGTAAGTGATTTTATTTTTAATTTTCACTAAATTTGTTGGATGCATTCTTATCCAACAAATTACATTCTCCCAATATGAGCAATCTTCCCTTCAACACAATATGAAACATCACCTGCAAGTGGTTGATGCCTGAATATAACAACTTGAGTCTACGATATTTGGCAATATATGAAGAACCATGGGACTAACACATTTTCTCGGGATGACCCGCTATATGAAATATGGGGCACGTTTATGAAGTTTTATGTCCAGAGGTGACTGTGGTGTCACTGGAAACAATAACGTGTATATAACCCGACAGTATAAGTGTTTCAATTCCCACTGACTACTACCCGGCTCTATGATGCATACCAGAGGGGCGGGCTTAATGGCCATGTTGGTACTATGCAAGTTAGCCATGCGGCTCTCTGTTTGTCATCATAGTGAAAGGCACATGTGAGGAAGGATCCAATCAGCATGAAGCATCAACTTGACAATGGATGGAACACATTGAATCAGATGTGGAGTTGCAAGTTTAATTACACACCACTGTATGCAGTTTACTGATTGCTCATAGAGGAGTGACTATAAAAGTCCTTTTCACTTTTAACTAGACCTCCTTTGGAACATCACGCTGGTGATGTTGCTATTCTAACTATTTGGGGAAATTTGATAAAGATGCAGTCACTTCCTGGAATTTTTTTATGTATGTATATATATATATTTTATGTATATATATATATATATATATAGATATACATCTCAACATTCACAAATATACATTTCTGACATTCAAAAACAAAACAAAAACAAATCAGTGACCAATATAGCCACCTTTCTTTGCAAGGACACTCAAAAGCCTGCCATCCATGGATTCTGTCAGTGTTTTGATCTGTTCACCATCAACATTGCGTGCAGCAGCAACCACAGCCTCCCAGACACTGTTCAGAGAGGTGTACTGTTTTCCCTCCTTGTAAATCTCACATTTGATGATGGACCACAGTTTCTCAATGGGGTTCAGATCAGGTGAACAAGGAGGCCATGTCATTAGATTTTCTTCTTTTATACCCTTTCTTGCCAGCCACGCTGTGGAGTACTTGGACGCGTGTGATGGAGCATTGTCCTGCATGAAAATCATGTTTTTCTTGAAGGATGCAGACTTCTTCCTGTACCACTGCTTGAAGAAGGTGTCTTCCAGAAACTGGCAGTAGGACTGGGAGTTGAGCTTGACTCCATCCTCAACCCGAAAAGGCCCCACAAGCTCATCTTTGATGATACCAGCCCAAACCAGTACTCCACCTCCACCTTGCTGGCGTCTGAGTCGGACTGGAGCTCTCTGCCCTTTACCAATCCAGCCACGGGCCCATCCATCTGGCCCATCAAGACTCACTCTCATTTCATCAGTCCATAAAACCTTAGAAAAATCAGTCTTGAGATATTTCTTGGCCCAGTCTTGACGTTTCAGCTTGTGTGTCTTGTTCAGTGGTGGTCGTCTTTCAGCCTTTCTTACCTTGGCCATGTCTCTGAGCATTGCACACCTTGTGCTTTTGGGCACTCCAGTGATGTTGCAGCTCTGAAATATGTCCAAACTGGTGGCAAGTGGCATCTTGGCAGCTGCACGCTTGACTTTTCTCAGTTCATGGGCAGTTATTTTGCGCCTTGGTTTTTTCCACACGCTTCTTGCGACCCTGTTGACTATTTTGAATGAAACGCTTGATTGTTTGATGATCACGCTTCAGAAGCTTTGCAATTTTAAGAGTGCTGCATCCCTCTGCAAGATATCTCACTATTTGTTACTTTTCTGAGCCTGTCAAGTCCTTCTTTTGACCCATTTTGCCAAAGGAAAGGAAGTTGCCTAATAATTATGCACACCTGATATAGGGTGTTGATGTCATTAGACCACACCCCTTCTCATTACAGAGATGCACATCACCTAATATGCTTAATTGGTAGTAGGCTTTCGAGCCTATACAGCTTGGAGTAAGACAACATGCATAAAGAGGATGATGTGGTCAAAATAATCATTTGCCTAATAGTTCTGCACTCCCTGTATGACAAAATATGTATCCATATTAATTTACAGACATATATCCTATAATATAAAAGGCCAAGTGTGTTTGTCCGACATAGGGGAAAGAGCAGAAGAGAGGGTGGAGAGAGAGCAAAATAGAGGGGAAAGAGCAAAATTGAGGAAAGAGAGAGAAAAAGAGGTGGGGGGAGAGAGAGCAAAAGAGAGGGGGAGAGAGAAAATAAGAGGGTGAAAGAGAGAGAGCAAAAGAGAGGGGAAGAGAGAGAGCAAAAGAGAGGGGGGAGAGTGCAAAAGAAGAGATGGGGAGAGAGAGGGGGAGAGTGGGGGGGGGGAGAGAGAGCAACAGAGAGGGGGAGAGAGAGCAATAGAGAGGGAGGATAGAGAGCAAAAGAGAAGGGAAAGAGAGAAAAAGAGAGGGGGGGAGAGAGAGTATAAGAGAGGTGGGAGAGAAAGCAATAGAGAGGGGGAGAGAGAGAAAAACAGAGGGGGAGAGAGAGCAAAAGAGAGGGGGAGAGAGAGCAAAAGAGAGGGGGAGAGAGAGAGCAAAAGAGAAGGATGGAGAGAGAGAGCAAAAGAGAGGGGAGAGAGACAGAGCAAAAGAGAGGGGGAGAGAGAGAGCGCAAAAGAGAGGGGGAGAGAGAACATAAAAGAGAGGGGGGAGAGACATGACTAAGGTTGTTTAACCGAAACTGTCAGGCTCAGGGACACAATATCTAGAAGATATGAGGTTGTGTCAAGGTAAGGATTTGGACCACAACTGCTGGAAAGTATATATACTTAAAATATATGTGTGTTACTTAACTGGGACTTTTGGAAAAGCACTGTATGTAGGAGGTGGCAGCAATGCTGAACCAAAGTATCACAGAGAAGCTGTTAGTCTTATGGAGTGGTTAGTGTGTGTTCCCTATTGCTGCCACATGTGCTATAAAGCACTAAATCCTTGCAGCAGGGACACAGACCAACGGACCAATATAAAGTGGTTTTGAACCAAAGAAGTAGAACTGGAGATAACTACAATCAACACAGACTAGTATGAACGCATGGTAGAAATATAGTGATGCATAGGAAACTTATGAGTGGATAACAGGCCAATTTTGACTTAGCGTGCTAAACGGTTGGGAGAAGTAAATGTGCAGCTGAGTATAGACTAGTGATAGAAAGTAATTGCTATAATGTCATATTCAGTAAGCGTAAGGTACAAGATACTAGGCAATTATATAGAGAGGCTTTGAGGGCTTACCGCCAGGTTGTTACTGCGGTTGGAGCGGCTTGAAAGTCTGTGAACTCACTGCAGCGGAGCTTGGCGTGTGGTTGGGGTTGCGCAGCTGGCGTGTGACGTCACCGCAATCCTTTCCGTGAGGATGAGTGGGAGGTATCTGGTTCAGAGATCGAGGACTGAAACGGAGCTCAGAGGAATGAACAGGTGAATTAGTAGTTAGGTTGTGAGATAGAATACCTTAGTGACGTGTCTGGCAAAAAGGCTTTTGAGGCTCTAGATGAAAGAAAGTCAAATTAAGTATTTGGATCTCCTTTGCTCTGAAAGACCTGCGGTTGCAGGAAAACAAGTGAAGGCTTGGAAAGTTCTGTCTGTCTGTAGAACTTCAATACTAAGCAAGGATAATGAGTCAAGGAGGGGCTTATAAAGGAAAAACAACAGGTGTGAATAAGTGTTAAAGGGGCAGTGTGTAGCAATGTAACCTGTTAAGAGATGGAAACCTGACAGAAACGTTGTCTTTTTTAGTGTTATGATGGCTTAAATAAAGATTATGAACTTTTATATGGTGGTGCTGCTATCCTTTTCTTTTAGAGAAAAAGAGAGGGTGGAGAGAGAGCAAAAGAAAGGTGGCAAAGAGAGCAATAGAGAGGGGGAGAGAGAGCAAAAGAGAGGGGGAGAGAGAGAGCAAAAGAGAGGGATGGAGAGAGAGAGCAAAAGAGAGGGGAGAGAGGCAGATCAAAAGAGAGGGGGAGAGAGCGCAAAAGAGAGGGGAGAGAGAGCATAAAAGAGAGGGGGGAGAGAGAGAGAGTGCAAAAGAGAGGGGGAGAGAAAGAGCTCAAAAGAGAGGGGGAGAGAGAGAGCGCAAAAGAGAGGGGGAGAGAGAGAGCACAAAAAGAGAGGGGGAGAGAGAGCACGCAAAAGATGGGGGGAGAGAGAGAGAAAGAGAGGGGGAGAGAGAGCAAAAGAGAGGGGGGAGAGAGATCAATAGGGAGGGGGAGAGAGAGAGCAAAAGAGAGGGATGGAGAGAGAAAGCAAAAGAGAGGGGAGAGAGACAGAGCAAAAGAGAGGGGGAGAGAGAGAGCAAAAGAGAGGGGGAGACAGAGAGCAAAAAAGAGGGATGAGAGAGAGAGTGCAAAAGAGAGGGGGGAGAGAGAGAGCACAAAAGAGAGGGGGAGAGAGCCCAAAAGAGAGGGGGAGAGAGAGCTCAAAAGAGAGGGAGAGAAAGAGCGCAAAAGAGAGGGGAGAGATAGAGCGCAAAAGAGAGGGGAGAGCAAGCACGCAAAAGAGGGGGGGAGAGTGCAAAAGAAAGAGAGAACGCAAAAGAAAGGGGAGAGAGAGAGCGTAAAAGAGAGTGGGGGAGAGAGCGCAAAAGAGAGGGGGGAGAGAGAGCAAAAGAGAGGGGGGAGAGAAAGCAAAAGAGAGGGGGAGAGAGGGAGCAAAAGAGAGGGGGGAGAGAGAGAGCAAAAGAGAGGCGGAGCGAGAGAAAGCGCAAAAGAGAGGGGGAGAGAGCACAAAAGAGAGGGGGAAAGAGTACAAAATAGAGGGAGAGAGAGAGCAAAAGAGAGGGGGGAAAGAGAGAGCAAAAGAGAGGGGGGAGAGAGAGAGCAAAGGGTGGGACGGCAGTACTGCAAAAAATGGCCTGTGTCAACGGGCTTTAGGACTAGTACACATATAAACACATTAATACATATGTACACAAATGGAAAATAGGGGGGGTTGGATTAATCTTTACCTAAGGATCCACACAAGAATATGTGGAGGGTGCTCATTGCCAGTGAATTAAATGAATTACAAAATCCGTGAATAACAGAATTGTATCAACAAGACAGACAAACATGAAGTTCAAAAAACATATCCACCTAATTGGAGCTGGAGTGCGCTCACAAACTGTGAGAGCAGTGGCAGATATACCAAATATTTGTTACAAATTAAAAAAGTTAATCGCAATACAGATAAGCTTGTTCAAACTGATTTACACACTGAGCGGGACAATCCCTACCTGGTGTGAGCTATTAGTTTTAATGTGTGTGATCTGCTGGGCTACTGAGAGGGCTTAATTATTGTGGGACTGTGTCCCCGTTCTATATATAAGTGTTGTCCCGCTCAGTGTGTAAATCAGTTTGATCAAGCTTATCTGTATTGCGATTAACTTTGCATTTGTAACAAATATTTGGTATATCTGACACTGCTCTCACAGTTTGTAAGCACACTACAGCTACACTCAGGTGGATATGCTTTTTAACTTTATGTTTGTCTGTCTTGTTGATACAATTCCATTATTTACAGATTTTTAATTGGTTATAAATAAAGGTTTCTTTTTAACATTAGTTAGTTGTGTAATTCTTCCTAACGGTATATATATATATACTTCTGAAGTGAGTGCTCTTTATAGTGCTTCTTTTCTTTCTATGGGGCCTATCTATCAATCTCCAAAAGGAGCTTGATGCCCCGTGTTTCTGGCGAGTCTTCAGACTCATCAGAAACAGCAGTTATGAAGCAGCAGTCACAAAGACGGCTACTCCATAACCTGTCCGCCTGCTCTGAGCAGGCGGACAGACATCGCCGGAAATCAACCCGATCGAGTACGATCAGGTTGATTGACACCTCCCTGCTGGCAGCCTATTGGCCGCGAGTCTGCAGGGGGCGGCGTTGCACCAGCAGCTCTTGTGAGATGCTGGTGCAATGCTGAATACACAGAGTGTATTGCTCTCCGCATTCAGCGAGGTCTTGTGGACCTGATCCGCACTGTCGGATCAGGTCCGCAAGACCGTTGTTAAATAGGGGCCTTAGTATTCATATGTACATATATATATAGACATACATATATATAAGTGCCTTGGTGCCCTTTGCCGTTAAGTAGATGAAAACGTGTTTAAACATATTTATGTAATATAATCAATTTTTAAAAACAAACACACATACTAGCCCTTGCTAGACTACTCTAAAAGAGTAGGTTTTACTTTGAATGCACAGGTTTCTCTCTCTTATTAAAATACTACAGGACATTAGGACAATTAC
This sequence comes from Bombina bombina, assembly GCF_027579735.1. NCBI lineage: Eukaryota > Metazoa > Chordata > Amphibia > Anura > Bombinatoridae > Bombina > Bombina bombina. Next base: position 1,279,461,035 of record NC_069500.1, read on the forward strand.
ACTATAGCTTTTAAAAAAAAAAATATTAAGTTGTATATTTATTAAAATTTAAATAAATCTTTTCTTGCTATTCAGATTTTGTGTATGGACCATATTATATATACAGTATATATATATATATATATATATATATATATATATATATATATATATATATAATGTTAACAGAAAAGATCAGCACTCACCAATATAGTAACCACTCAAATGCACGGCCAAGAAATAAATGTAGAAATGAATATTAGCATGGAGACAAGACCTGGTGATGATCCCTGTAGTCCCACGCAAAAAAAGCCAGCACTCGAGATTTAAGCAGCACACCTTCCTTTAATGCCAACAAAGCATAACGTTTCAGCTCCCACTGGAGCTTTGATCACATGCAGCAGTTCATAAAGGTAAATCAGGCATGTTACAACATACACAAAAAACCCTTAAATACCCCCACCCACCAATCAGATTACAACACAAAAAAACGCCAAGTACAAAGCGTTTTTTTGTGTTGTAATCTGATTGGTGGGTGGGGGTATCATCACCAGGTCTTGTCTCTATGCTAATATTCATTTCTACATTTATTTCTTGGCCGTGCATTTGAGTGGTTACTATATTGGTGAGTGCTGATCTTTTCTGTTAACATTGTTATTTATTTGGATCTTGCACCCAGCTGGGTCTATTTGGACCTTTAAGTGGGATCTTTCAAAGATTCCTGGATGTGACTTGTTGATATTATCTTGGGCATTTGTTATAACAGTCCAACAGAACCCTGTTTACGTCACTCTATTGGGGATTGGCTGTTACTTCATTCTGCAGTGTGTTAAAAATAGGGATATGAATACAGAGACTGCCACTACGATGTTATCCCAAGAGGATCCATATGGGGCAATAGAAGACTTTGCATACACTGATGATGATGCACTTCGCATCAGGTGTGAGGCGGACATGCAGGAGTTGGATGAGATGAAAGGTGAGACCCCACTTAATATTCATCATAAATTATTACATCTAGAGAATAAAGAGGTTGATTATTACCTTCATGCGGTATATCTTTCAAAATACCACAAGGAGAAGTTTATACCACGGGGTTTCAGAGTTAAAAATATTCCAACTTTGGGTAGGATTAATATGGATTTCTGCAGGCGCTGGTGCGGAATCCTAAACAAATGCTCACATGACTTAATGCTTCTAGTAATTGAAGAAGTATCTAGATTGAAAGTGGTAGTGAGAAATGACATCACACTTATTAAAGACAAACTCCTACACATTTTAAGTAATGACTCTGAAACTGACTGGTTGAATAAATTGGCAACACAGGTTTCCAAATACAAACAGGAATTACTGACATTTAAAAATAAAAAATACAATACAGTCGAGAACGACTACAGAGACAGGAAGGTCTATAGATGGTTGTATGGGAAAAATGAGATTTCTTACAACAAAAAGGGTAGGTTTACTAAAAATAAACGTGTTAACTTCGATACTATTGATAGCAGTGGGGGTGATTCCTCAGGGAGTGAAATTACCAACACTTCACAGAAGACAGCCAGTGGCAGTGGAGTGTCCACAAGATTCTCACAGAGGCCCCCTTTACCCACAGTCACAGATCCAGACACTATAGGAGGGGGGGAGGAAACACCAAAAAAGTTGCAAATCGAAAAACGAAACCATAGTGTATAATTTGAGTTCACAGGTCTTGTCTGAGGTTGAGCTTTCACTACTCAATAAGGGTTTATCATTTATCCCTACTCCTAAAACCGATTTATTTGATATCCGTGTGGATTTACATCGTTTTCAGCGACAACTAAAACTCAAAGAGTTTTTTAAAAATAGTGTGGATTATGAACCTAAACCATTTAAAGCTAAGTTCTTTTGAACCTCCGATCACTCATTCAACGATTAAAACGTTCACACGTATGGTCAACACTGATATCAGCACAAGTCAGTCTCATTTGAGCAATACATATGATAATCTCACCACAATGGAAAGAAGTGCTTTAAAAACTTTAACTGAAGATAGCACCATTGTGATCAGGCAAGCCGATAAGGGCGGTGCCATTGTGGTGTTAGATTATCATATGTACAGATGTGAAGCGCTCAGACAATTAGAAGATGGCATAACTTACCGTAAGTTGACATTTAACCCTACCACTAAATTTAAAGAACAGGTTGACAAACTCTTGTGTATGTCTTTGGATGCAGGGTTTATCGATGAGGACACTTTTGGTTATTTGACGGTTGAGAACCTCATTAGTCCTATTTTGTACCTATTGCCCAAAATACACAAGAGTATGGTTAACCCACCAGGTCGTCCAATAGTATCAGCGAGGGGCTCGCTTCTCCAGCCTCTCGCTGAATACATTGATTACTTCCTGCAACCTGTTGTCCAATCGACTGGATCTTACTTGAGGGATTCTTCTGAACTCATCCATCTTCTATCACAGATGAATGACATACAGGTGGATGACGTTTTAGTCACATTAGATGTTGTCAATCTATATACCATTATCCCACATGCACATGGGATGGAGATGGTCAGGAGAATCCTATCTGGTAATCCTTATTACTGTGGCCCACCTGTGGAGTTCTTGTTGGAGCTTTTGGAGCTCTGTTTAGCCAAAAACTATTTCCGATTTGAAAACACATTTTATTTGCAAATACTTGGAACGGCAATGGGGTCTTATATGGCCCCATCCTATGCAAATATTTATATGTTGATTTACGAACAGGAGTTTAATTTTTTGGCTGAACAGGGCTCCATCAGGTTCTTCAAGCGCTACATTGATGATGTCTTCATGATATGGAGGGGTGATAAAGAGTTTTTAACCTCTTGGTTCAATAATCTTAATAGTCTTGACTCTACTGTATGGTTCAAGATGGACTGTAATGATAATTGTATACATTTTTTGGATCTTGAGATTTATAAGAAAGATACACCATCTGGCCTTAGACTCTTTACAACCCTGTATAATAAACCTACAGATAAAAACTCAATCCTTCATTACAATAGTTTTCATCCATCTTTTAAAAAAAAGGGGGTAAGCTCATCTCAACTCCTGCGTGTCGTACGCAATAATACCGAGGAGACCCACAAGAAGGTTCAACTAGAAGCAATGGCACAGAAATTTATCGACAGAGGCTATCCTGAATCGCTGATCACAGAACAAGGTGACAAAGCACTAGCACTCAGCCAACAATCACTGCTAATAAAACCACTCAAGCCGGTCGAACCACGGATGAACTTCATTACCACATACACTCCAGCTTCACGCAAAGTACAAGACATAATCAAGCAGCACTGGCCAATTGTGTCAACTGATACCACATTACCGTTTGGAGAGACACCACCGCCAAGATTGGTGTATAAGAGGGCACGAA
>NC_069500.1:1280369400-1280546900 GCF_027579735.1 Bombina bombina
GTGTGAATCAATGTGCAAAACCTGTATACAGAAAGTTTAATATTATTATGTTTATTGGTGTAGAAGATAGAAATTAATTATTGTGATTTTCTATTTAAATTGTTGATGTTTTTTAGAAGCCTTTTATTTTGTGCCACTGACTGACCATTTGGTAGCCACATGGTGTGTGTTGAGGCCTAGTGTAATTTACATATAAAAGACCTTTAACAGTTCACATTGAAACTGGTTAAACTAGTTTTTGTTTTTCCTGCCTCCATAATGAAAAACACAGATTTGGTTTAAATCTGTGTTATTTAGCTAGAATCACCATTTATTTATTTTTTTGGTTTGTGTTCTTATTAATTCTTTTATCTGTTTTTTTTTACAGGAAGAAAAAAGGAAAGTTTAGTTGAGTTAACATTTAATAATATGCAGTGTAGTATGTTTATATAAAATATATAATGATGACTAGTGAGATAAAGACCATCCTTTTAACAGAGGATGTGTGCAAAGCCATTGTGTTAAGATATAGTGTACACCTCAGCTAGAAGCTGCAACCAGGGGGAGGAGCTTTTCTTTTGTTACATTGAGTGGTCTTATCTGTAAGACATTACAATGATATGCCTAAAGTAACCATTGTATGGAGTATGTCTTTCAGTTTTAACATCCAGGACCAAGGAGTTACAGTGGAAATGGTAACTTAAGTTAAAGGGACAGTCTACACCAGAATTTTTATTGTTTAAAAAGTTAGATAATCCCTTTATTACCCATTCCTCTGTTTTGTATAACCAACACAGTTATATAAATATATGTTTTACCCCTGTGATTACTTTGTATCTAAGTCTCTGCAATACTGCCCCCTTATCTCAGTGCTTTGGACAGACATGCAGTTTAGCCAATCAGTGCAGACTCCTAAATAACTCCGCGGGAGCAAGCACAATGTTCCAACTGTGAAAAACTTTCAAAAATGCTCTGAGCTAAGATGCGGTTTTCAACGGTTTAGAAACCAGTTTGAGCCTACCTAGGTTTAGCTTTTGAACAAAGCAAATATAATGATAAAAGTCAGTTGGAAAGTTGTTAATTTTGACTAGCCTGTCCATTTTAAGTAGCAGAATGCCACTGTCACTACAATGTGCAGCTGTGCAGGCCCTTTGCCGTGAGGTTTAGTATGAAGCGCTCTAAGAGTTGCTGATACATGTCCAGGAAAAAAGTCTGAAAGATTGAGGAACTTATCCAATGGTTGTGGTGGGGTTGTTTGAATTGCAGGCATAATGGCCTATAACCTTTAATAGAGTTGGAAGAGGATTTGTAGTTCACTTCACTAACTTTATATGTCCGGTAGGATTAAAAGATGGGAAGCATACCCATAGCTGTCATTGAGACATATTGGCCCATAATCCTTTACTGATCCGGAAAGAAATGCTGTATGTTCTGCATTTCTAAATTTGACGTGTCCAGGTAAGGGTGGAGATGGAAAGCATGCCCATAGCTGTTATGTGATTTCTTTTTAGAATTGAAGACATATTGGTCCATAGCCCTTAAACGAGCTGGAAGAGGTAAGCTGCATGTTTGCTCCTCTATAAAAATTTGACGTGTCCAGGTAAGGGTGGAGATGGAAAGCATGCTCATAGCTGTTATGTGATTTCTTTTTGGAATTGAAGACATATTGGTCCATAGACCTTAAACGAGCTGGAAGAGGTAAGCTGCATGTTTGCTCCTCTATAAAAATTAATGTGGGGAAGGCAAAAGGTAGGAAATGACCCCATTAGTCCCTGTGCAAGGGTAGTGGCTACAGCCTTCAACCCGATGATGTAGAAACATTTGTGGTTTAGTTTATGGGGCAGTCACCTCAGGATAAACACATTTGTGGCCTAGCGGGAGGGCAGAAGTAGAGGAAACCATAAGTCCCTGTGCAAGAATAGTGGATAATGCCCAAATCCTGAGGGGTGGAGAGATATTTATAACTCTGTATGTTAAATAGGGAGGAGAAAGTAGCTACAAGCTGGTAGTTTAAGTTGCCAGAATAATTGTATAATTATATATACATACTTGCTAGTGTTTGATCTTGTATGCTATAAATGACCGGGAAAGTAATTATGACCTGTGCTCTTTCCTTTTAGATATAACAGAGGTGAAAACGGGAACATGGTTACGATCCAATCCAAGAAGAAGACTATTGTTTAAATTCTGATCTAATGTGTTTTATATTATTGCATTGCATTTAACATGTGTATACTATGATCTCATGCATACCTCTTATAAGTTAATGACAGTTGCACAATGCTTCTTTAATTAAGGTGACTTGTACAAAGTTATTTAGTAGGTGAATGGGTGAGGGTTTTTTACCTTTTTATTCTGGTTGGGCTATTAATTGGTTGCATTTATCCCTTTTGGGTTTGCATTTAGAACTAAGTAGGAAGGATTGCAATGCATACCACTATCATTGCAAGGTATTAGAACGTCAACATGGAGACAGCAACTTGGAGTTAAGAGGAATAAGAGAGAGTAGGCATTTTGGTTAAATAACATATGTGTTAATAGTAAGGGTGATTCATTTTTTTTGTTTTATTTGGGGTTTAGTTAACAGTCCCAACAAGATAAGTTTGATTTCCAGTTTAATCTGTGACGACTCTGCTGATATTGTGTTTATCAGTGAATTAGGAGTGGCGTGGATGTATAGAGACAATTCTCAGGAGATATGTGTAGGTATTTTATCTATCTCCATAGGGTAAAATATACTTAAGACACCACAACCAAATAGTAACTTGTGATAATTGGCACAAAGTGATCAGTCGACCATCATTGCCTGTGTTCAAGAACTTTCCAGCAAGAGGATTTTATCTGCTGTTTCTGTCTGTGCACATCAATGCCTGTGTTATTTCATTTAAGAACTTTTCAGCAATGGGAATTTTATTACCACTCAGGAGCCATAAGAAGCCATAAGAAGCCATAAGAAGAGGCCACACCTCTCATCTTTTATTGTGAGAAGAAGAACTGCAGCTGAGAGTAATGGGAGAAGGAAACAAAAAAAAAAGGAGCAGGAGCCTGTGTTACGTGAAGGTGGTAAAGGAAATAAAGAAAAATCTATGACCACAAAACACAGAATAGTCCCTGCACACACAAACTGTTATCCAACATCCTTCTTCTTTGTTTGTGCAAATTATTTCTCTCATCTGTTTCCGTTTGTCAAGTTCTTGGAGACTTTAAAAACTGTTCCAGATCCAGTTTCCCGGGATTTAAAGTTTAGGAAGCTATTAAGGGTAAATGTCTATTGTTCTATGGAATAATGGGTTTTGTTGTGGGGCAGGTAATGGTGAAAGCTGGGGAGAGTTGAGAGGTAAATGTTTTATAAATGCTTGTTTATGACATAAGTCAAAGGGTGGTTTGTATTGATTATTCAATACCATAGTTGTTTGAACTCTCCTGTTGGTGATCCAGCACTTTCAATTTCACAGCCGTACTGATCATCATCTTCACCTTACAGGTCTCCCGGGTGAGACCTCCAGCGTACTGACTGCTGGACACTGAATGTCAGTCTGCCTGCATGCACCTAGTTCATTCAAGGTGCCACTCTGTTTGTGAGTAGATCTATCTTACAATTTTGTTTGTTCCTCATTTTACACGATTTACACTATGTTGGCGCCCCTTGTCTTCTCCTCCTTCTAGATTTTCTGAAAGCAGGACACTCAGTATCTATGTTGAGGTCAATTGTATTGATTATTTACTAATGATTTATGTCATAAATTAAGCATAATTATGCAATTTGCTAGAGGGTCCACTGGGGGCAGTGTGTAGAATTAATTTCCAGGCAGTGACATCATAGACCAGCCTACCTGATATAGTACCTCCCATGTTTAGAGTAAATTGGGGAACTTTGAAAAGGCTTGTCTCTTTCCACCATGAGCCAGCAAGGAGTAAAGACTGGAGTTGATGCTGGGCCCAGCTGGCAAGCTGGGCCCTGTAGCTTAGAATTTGTACTGTTGTGAGTATTGTTTTGATTCTTGTTTGTGTTTATTGTATTGTAATATGTTATCACTGTGTTGAGTATTGTTTCTGTCTTTTGTACTAGTATTGTTTTATTGTATTAACTTTTAATATGGATTGCCAAGTAAATTGTCAATTGATATTATACTGTTTCGTGTGTTTTTCTTCCACATATTCGACCATAAAACCAAGAACTAAAAAATATTAATGTTGTAATTCGGTTGCATATTAATTTATTTATTGATATTCATAAATTATTGATGCCTAACCTAACATCAATATTGATTGACCACGTCCCATGCCCCAGACAAGGGGGTGACAGAGCACTAGCTCTGCTACGACTTGAGTCAAGATGGATTTTAACCATGGACACAGTGTCCCCTAAGGGATTAAATGTGAATATAGATTTTGCCTGCTGCTACAGCAAATTATATTTATGGTGGTAGTTGTCCATGTTTCCTTTACCTACTCCTTGAAGTATGAAGCATGTATGCTCAGGGTCGTTATCACCCTTCATATCTGGTTTAGATTAATACAAATTTTCTGTAATATAAACAGGGGTATCATTGGTTGGGACAATCTAACACTTTGATACCAAGGGGTATAGATGGTGTTAGCATATCAATTTGTCCCTTAGTAATACTGTTGAATCACATTTTAACATTTTTATAATTATGATTAGTTGAATTGTAATGTGTACATACATTTTTTCTTTGCTTTTCAGTATCAACTGTCTTCTCCAACCCGATTGCACGTTTGACACTGTGGTATTTATCCGCTGGGTGCTTTGTGTACTTCATCACCATGGCAATTGGTGACGTGGTTGGTGATTTCCACTGGCGCCCGATGTTGACGTAATTTGGGAGCATCAACGCATGCCGTCTTGCTGTGATCGGATGACTGATTGCTTCTAAGAACAGCTGCTACTGATTTATGTAGTTTGTATGGGGTATTTAAGTATTGGGTTTGTGTATTGTGAGTTATGTCTGCACGGCCTCCATTGATAAAGGCTCCTGTGAGAGCCGAAACGTTTGGGCAAGGCCCTTGTTCTACTCAGTAATATAAGTGCACCTAAATGTGCTCTGGTAATACAAGTGCAGCGCAATGTGAACACGACATCGCGGTCACATTGCCTGGAAGCCAATCACTCACGAGAGCTCATTTCCATAGGCTTCAATGGGAGCCTTGTTTTCATGCCGACAGATACAGTAAACCACCTAGCGCAGCAGGCACTTTGCGCAGCATTATGCAGCAATAAATAAATACATAGGTATATGAATTTATACATATACTGTATACTTATATGTTTAGATATGTATATACACATATTAACACATAAATATATATGTATAAAAGTATATGCATATATATTTATAGAGAAAACACAGTCACCCATTGACATTTATGTAAAGACACTTTCCCTTATAACTGGTTTGTGTTTGTTTGTTTTTTTATATAAAGATGCCCATATCTTTATTTTATGTTACTCTACAGTCCTCTTTATTTGGGGGAAATTGGGGCAACTTTTTTTTATTAACATGAGGTCTGACCACTGGTTAATGATTTTAAGCACTAAGTGTAAAAGTGAGCTTGTGGTAGCATTAACCAGCCACTTGTAATGGCTGGTTATTTAACATTCGCTAGTAAAGGGACAAATTTGCCTCTTTACCAGCAACCGTTAAGATTGTGCCTCACTTGTAATCTAGCCCTAAGCTGGTTGTCACATGAGATAACAAAACTTTAACCATCTCATCAGTCTCCCGAGAACTTGCTCTTTTAAAGGACTGGGGACTCTCCACACCCGAACCATCAAAGAAGTCTTCTACTCTAACACCATTGAGGGCCTTAGCTCCTGAGTGCCAACTCCTATCTCAGAGAGCTAGGAGAACAAAGAGACAGCTTTCACCTCAATCGAAGCCATCAAATCATTCAACAATTTCTACAGACTAAACGTTTCAGTCCTAATTTTAACTAAACTACAAAGTCTTATTGCCTTTGCACAATATTATCACCTCTTTTTAACTGAGATTTACTCCATGACTGATGAGCATATGTATTCTACGGTTATCTTACTGCATAATCATATTCAAGAATATTCTAGTATATTTACCGAATGAGCATCATGATGCCCTAAGTGGCTAACCTTATATTGCACCTAACCATTTTTATCTTAATAGTTTAATAAATCTATTAATAGTTATTGTTTTCTAACTGTTTTTAATTACATACCTTCTTATGCCATGTGTCCTGAACAGTTAAATTACTTTGAGGTTGTAATTTCTTAGATATTTGATGTTTAATAATTTTTTTTACTGGTTTAAGTAATTTTTCTTGGAAAAATAAGGCATATTTGTACTTAGACACATGTTTCTTTCTATACTTTTATTTTTAATAACTTGTACCGGGAATACATAATTGTAATTATTTACTAAATTAAGAAATATTTACGCACCCCTTTAAATATTACGTGGTCTAAATTCCTATCCTTTCTTTTGATCTCTTTAATTTGGTTACATGTTTTCATCTACTTAAAGGGACACTCAATCAAAATTAAACTTTCATTACTCAGATAGAGCAGCCATTTTAAACAACTTTCCAATTTACTTCCATTAACTAAATGTGCACAGTCTTTTTATATTTAATCTTTTTGAGTCACCAGCTCCTACTGAGCATGTGCAAGAATAAGTGTGTATGCATTTGTGAATGGCTGATGGCTATCACATGGTACATGTATGCATTTGTGATTGGCTGATGGCTGTCACATGGTACAGGGGGAGTGGAAATAGACATAACTTTTAAAATTGTCAGAAAAAAAGTCTACTACTCATTTAAAGTTCAGACCAAGTGCTATTGCATTGTCTTGTTATCTTGCATTTGTTGATTATGCAAATCTACTGTGTTGACTGGTCCTTTAACTGCAAAGGGCTCCAATGACCATCTATATATTTATACATATGTATTTATGTGTTTATATGTGTATATATGTCTGTAAATACACATAAAAATACTTAAATACATATGTACACAAACATATATAAATATATACCTACATACATACATACATATCCATCTTTAGACTTGTATATGTTTGTATCTCAATGTTAAAGCCCTTTGCCTGCTTTGTTTTTTCTAATACCTGAGAACTCATATCTTTGAGCCCTTATAACTTGTATGTGCAATATTGTTTTAAAGTAATTTTTATTAGATAGTTTACCATTTTGCAAAACAGTTAACCAGAGCTCTGAAGTCGCGGTAATCGTTCTAGCATAAATCGCGATTTCGCTCAAGTAATTGCATTTACTTTCAACTTGTTATAAAAACGATAAGCCTGATAAGCATAAACAACCATGATAAATCCCTTATCGCTCTTGCGCAAACATATGCGCTCCACTCATAATATTACCCTATATTGGCTAGTTTAAATTTTGAAACTGTGGTAAACTAAAGTGAAAAACAATAAGCAACCAACAAAAACAAAAACAAAAAAAAAATCACTGCCAATAATTGAAAAGATCGAATTATGAGTTCAGACCATATGGAACTCGAGTTCAAAGCTTAAAGGGACACTGAACCCAATTTTTTTCTTTTGTGATTCAGATAGAGCATGCAATTTTAAGCAACTCTCTAATTTATTTGAAAAATAATGCATCTAAGCTTTTTTTTGGTTCAGTACTCTGAACAGCACTTTTTAATGGTGGATGAATTTATCCACCAATCAGCAAGATCAACCCAGGTTGTTCACCAAAAATGGGCCGGCATCTAAACTTACATTCTTGCATTTCAAATAAAGATACCAAGAGAATGAAGAACATTTGATAATAGGAGTAAATTAGAAAGTTGCTTAAAATGTCATGCTCTGCTGGTTTTCCGGTGGAGGAGGAGCTACACAGGTGTGCTGCACAGGTGTAGCCCAAGCAACAGCTCCAGTCCCATACCTGTTGGCGGTAAATCTTTATGCGCCCAGCCCTCAGCCCCTTGACTGCGGGCTGACACATTTGCGTGGACAGTCAAGCAAAATCTGTTCCGGAACCCATGCCAGTGGCCTATCATCCCACTGGCCTTTGTTACCTCCATCTATCTGGACTTTTTTTTCTTTACAAAACACAAACATTCATCACATCTGCTCTTTTGTTGGGCCTGAACTTTGCTGATACATTTAAACTCACCCAAGTTTTTGGGACCCTGTCTGCTTGCTAAAGGGCACCTTCATTGTCATTACAGGACAATCTCCCCCCGTGCGCCAGCCGCCCCATGACAACTAACTTTAAATTGCTGGATAGCTTTCCTTCCAAATACGCCGCGCTGCGGTGACTCTGTTGGCGGTTTTTCTTCTATCACTGTAAATGTGTGTTTGCCGCACTGATGCGGCTCTGCTAACACCTCACCTTTCCATCTGATTCACCATCTGACTCACCGCTGTGGCTACGCCGTTGTCTTGCTGATCCACGGATCCGCTTGCCGCTCTGTTGCGGCCCCGCTGGCGTCCCGCTGCTGCATCCTGCACCTCTGTGGCCCCTCCGACGGCCCGTAGATCGACTCCTCCCTGCTCCTCCCTCCCCCACCGGTGCTGCGTGGGAGGGAACGGGGCCCAAGCACGGAGCAGGACCTTGGCCCGGGGGCACCCCCTACAGACTGCCCTGCTGCACAGGCTGGTGTTGCTGCCTCCCCCGGTGCCAAAGATCTGCGGGGGGCACTGACGCTGCTCACTGGACCAGTTGGAGCAAAGGAGGAGGCTTAGCAGTCCCTGCTCTGGAACCGGGCTGCCTGCTGGAATATTTGAGCCGACGACGGACTTCTGGGGTGGCTGGATAACGCGCGAAGGGGGGGTAAGTCTCTAAACAGGCACCTTAGAGCTGATACATCTTGTGTTTTCCTCCTTTTCTCTGGTTTAAGGCTCCCAGTGACACCTGGAGGAAACATATACATAAGGACTGACAGGGTCTGGCCCTGGAACTGATAAAGGAGCAAGAAGCTCTTAAAAAGTACCCGGGGATTTAAATAGGACTTATACCACTTTGAAAGCTCATATATCTGTATAACTGTTTAAATAATTGTAAAGAGTTAAGTCCTATTGCACTATAAGAGTTTATATTATATAGACGGGTGGAAAAGATTAAGGCTTTAAACAGGCAAAAGTTACAAATATGCTAAATTCATATAAATTTCCAGGTTTATTGAAGTCACCCTTCTAGGATAAGGGGGATAGAGACAGAATATATATACTGAATGTTGTATCTCAGAACATAGCTGCAATTATTAGCATTTAGGATTACTATACTGCAGGCTAAATAGCCACAGGTAACCTAAAAACACATGACTTAAAACTATTCGTTTATTCTACTTCTCTACACTATAGTCTAAACTCCCTAGGAGCTGCGGTTATACACATAAAAATAAATTTTGAGCAGCCTATTGGCCGCCCCTACTTTTGAGTTTCCTCTCCCCCTGCTATCCCTGCTCTGAAATATAAGAATGCAGATTCAATGTTTAATGTTATAAGCTAAGCATCTATTGGGGTTTCTTTTTTTTTTTTTCTCTTGAAATGGTCCTTACTGCAGCTCTTGCTACATAAGAGCTGCCCAGGTTTCAAGCCTCTGGTGCCAACTACTAGGACCACTTGGTCATGCCTGGCAAATTTTTCAACTGATCTAAAAACAATCTCTATCTAGTAACAATTCGCTCACTTTAAACAAGACTAGATAACACATAGAGTTTGATACTCCTTAGTAAGGTTCCCTAAGATATAGGGTTACGGGCACAGTCAATAAAACAAAAATAACAGCTAACACTTAAAAGGAGTAATCTTGCCTAGAATTAGTGGCTCTCTCCTTTAATATTTCTCAATCACATCTATAAGTCCTGGCGAGCGTGTCTCAAACCGGCCCCTGAATAATTTTTTTCCGGCGGTCTGCATCTGCACCCCCCCCCCCCTTTTTTTTTTTTTTTTTTTCCCTCTTCTCACTAACTGAAATCAGGCTTAAAGTAGAGCACGCACTCCCCCCACATTTCCTCACAGTTTCCCCCACTCCCTTCCCCCACTTTTCTCTCCTTATTCTAGCACCTGGACAAATCTTTTTAAACACGATTTTTTTTTATTCACTGAAGCATCACATGGATAAATTTTTTCACTCACATGCTAAGACTCCCTCGCCAGTCATGGCTGCAAAACACAAAGACAGGAGAGCAAAGAACACCATAGCAACCTCAGTTGAACCTCAAGAATCACGTCCTACCACATCCTCCCTAACTGATGTATCAGACATGCAAAATTTAGTCGCCAGAATAACGGAAGCATTAGCTCCTAATTTTGATGCACTAAAGTTAGAGATCAGACAAGATATTACTCTCTTATCTCAGGAAATCAGACAGTTTGCAGGCAGAATCAATGAAATTGAGCAGAGAGTGTCAGATCTTGAAGATCTTACCATATCACATAACACCAAGTTAGATTCAACTAAACACTCTCTAAATGTAATTCAGGCTAAACTCGAAGATATTGAGAACCGTGCCCGCAGAAATAATATACGCCTGATAGGGATACCCGAGGATAAAAGATATGAGGACCTAAACTCCTTCATTTCTGAGCATTTACCTCAGCTTCTTAAACTCCCACCTAACTATCCCCCGATAGTAGTAGAGAGGGCACATAGGCTTGGTAGACCCTGGGTAGATAATAAAGGAAATCATAGACCTAGACCAGTAATCGCAAAACTCTTGAATTTTCAAGATAAGGTTACTTTGATGCAATTCTATCGTAAGAATCAGCCTATTACTATTGGAGAATCGAAAATTCTCCTTTTTCAAGACTTTTCAGCTGAAACATCATCCAAAAGGAGGGTGTTAGCCCCCATGTGCACAAAATTGATCCAACAGGGCTACCAAGCCACCATAATTTACCCTGCAAAACTTAAAATCAAAGAAGCTGAGAACACATTTATCTTCAATACTCTTCAAGAAGTAGAACAACATTTGAAAGACTCCAACATTTCAGGCACATATCCACCAGGCTGAAAGTGGAAGAGAAAGAAAAAAAGGGAAAAGGGATTTATCTCCCGCTGTTTTTCCTACTTTTATTTTTCTTTTCTTTTTCCTTTCTTCCTTTCATCTTTTTTTCTTTTTTTTTTTCCTTTATCATGAGCAGGATTCCTTGTCTTAGGAAAGTAATGATAGATGGGGCCTTAAGCCCTCCTGGTTTTTTTTCCTTTTTTTTGTTTAAAATTCTGGGGTTTTTTTTTTTTTTCCCTCTCCTCTCTTTTTTTCCTTCCTTCCCTTTCCTTCCCCTCCCACCCGCGCCAGTCACACTTGGACTCGGTCACACTACCCAGTTAAAAACCTATGGCAAACTTTAAATTAGTCTCATGGAATGTGGGTGGGATTTCCACTCCAATTAAAAGAAAGGCCATTTTAACGCATCTGAGGAAATCAGGGGCCGATATAGCATTCTAGCAGGAAACACATTTAACAACAGAAGAATCCCAGAAACTCAAATCCACATGGGTGAAAGAAATTTTCTTCTCCCCGGGAGAGCGAAGGAAGAGAGGGGTGGCGATCCTGATTGGGAAGAAAATTGGCCAAGCGGTTATTCACAGTGACATAGACCCTGATGGGAGATTTGTAATAATTAAAGCTAAAATCCACAAAACAATCTACACTCTATGCAATGTTTATGCCCCTAATAAATTAGACCCCAGCTTTTGGCACAAGATCCAGGCCAAAATTCTCTCTGTTCAGGAGGGACACCTAATATTAGGAGGTGATTTTAATATGTCTCCACAGTGCCCATTAGACAGACTTAGAACTTCTGGTAAGTCGCCTAAACAAAAACGGGATAATTTAGAAGCTAAATTAATAAAAATCAATTATGCACAACTTAGCAATAAGAGATATCTGGAGGCTTCAAAACCCCGATGTCAGAGATTTCACCTGCCTGTCCAAAGCGCACAAAACAATGTCCAGAATCGATCTTTTTCTCATCAGCGACAGAATAAGACTGACAGAAGCAAAAGCAGGCTTGTCTCCTATCTTTTTATCAGATCACGGCCCCATCTCGCTTGAGGTGCAGACTAGCTGCTACAATAAGAGACCAACACGCTTTTTATTTCCCTCCTTTCTCGCGAATGATCTGAAGTTTAAGAATTGGCTTAAACTCAAATTTGCGGATTATCTGGATCATAATCAAGACTATATAGGTTCGCCCCTGGTTTTCTGGGAGGCTGCCAAGGCAGTCCTCCGGGGCGAAATCATAGCCTATAGCGCGGAAAGATTTAGGAAAATACGTCAAAGGGAGAAAGAAATTACTAGCTCAGTGATTAATTCATATAACTCTTATTTACTTGAAAAATCACCCAGATACTGGGCAAAATATATTCGGGCCAAAAACACAAGAGACACATTTACAATCTTCCAGGAAACGCAGAGGGATCTTAGACTCCAAGCCAGAATCTATAGATTCGGTAATAAATCTGGCAAACTACTGGCAAATCTGGTAAAAAGGGAAAGGAAAACATCTCTCATTGAAAATATTCAAGAGGATGGTATTCTTCTTGATAAACCAGAAGCAATAGCGAAAGCGTTCACCAGCTACTATCAGAATCTCTATCTAAGCAGGGGCTCAGACATCCCACAGGCATCCCAATTCTGGAGTCGAATATCTTGCCCAAAAATATCAACGGAATTGATTAATTCTCTAAACACACCAATCACTGAATTAGAGATAAATAAAACAATTGTAGATCTTGCCAATAATAAATCACCCGGACCAGATGGTCTCCCAAATGAGTTTTACAAAATTCTGAATTCTGAGATTACCCCCTATCTCAACAATTTATATAACAGTATGTACATCAAAGGCAATCAGGTGGCCGCCTCTTTCTCTTCATCTAATACTGTCTTAATTTTGAAGGGAGGGAAAGATCCCTCCCTCAAAGAATCATATAGGCCCATAGCTCTCCTGAACGGAGATTATAAGATATTTTGCTCTATTCTTGCTGAACGTCTCCAAGCACCACTTGCCACGGTAATACACCCTGACCAGGCGGGGTTTCCAGAGAGGCCATACTTGTTACTGAGTATTTTAGGAAATTGGAGGTACTGGAGGGAGGGGGGGAGGGGGTGGCACCTGACCTGGCTATTCTCTCCATCGACGCAGAGAAAGCATTCGATTCGATACATTTTGACCATCTTTTTTCATCTCTGACAAATTTTGGCTTCAAAGGTAAATTTCTCGAATTTATTATGAATCTCTATAAAGAACCACACACTACCCTGATTGTCAATTCTATAGCTTCTTCACAGATAACTCTCGGAAGGGGAACGCGCCAGGGGTGCCCCCTCTCTCCCCTTCTTTTCGACATTTCAATCGAACCACTAGCAATTATGGTTAGGCAACAACTTCCAGGTATCAAGGTGGGGAAGCAAGTTATAAAAATTGCCTTATACGCGGATGATCTTTTGTTATACCTTTCAGATACTAAATCCAGCATCCCCAAATTGTTAAACATCACTACTCAATTTGGGTCTTTTTCGGGCTATAGGATTAACGAAGTAAAATCGGAACTGCTATGGTTGAGACAAAACAAAGACTCTCTTTATGATACTCCCTTTACCGTCTCTAAAATATCTCTTAAATATCTTGGAATCTTAATCCCTTCATCCCAGGGGGACCTGTACAATCTTAATTTCTCTCCGATTTTTGAAATGATCATGGAAAAACTTAAAAATTGGCAATCTCTTCCGCTATCTTTATCCGGACGGATTGCTTTGTTTAAAATGATCCTGCTCCCAAAACTCCTCTACGTTCTCCAGAACGTCCCATTAATTCTTTTGGAGAAAGACATTCGCTGCCTAAATGGCTCACTTAGCAAATTCCTTTGGCAGGAAAAAAGACCTAGGATATCCCTAAATAAACTTTTTTTATCAAAAGAGAGTGCTGGCCTTGCATTGCCAGATATTCGATCCTATAACTATGCCTTTTTAGCCCGCGTGGTGGCCGACTGGATATCCCAGAGTAACTATGTTACGAATCAGCCCCTGGAAGAGAATATGTGTAGCCCATATCAGCTGATAGCGCTGGCTCACTGCCCACCAAAAGATCTACCAGGCAGAATCAAAAGATTTAAATCTGTTTCTAATCCACTAAGGGCCTGGTGGAGAATAAGTAATCTATTATCCCTAAATGGGAAAATTTCTCACTATCTTCCAATACAGGGAAATCCGAAATTCCCCGCAGGAGTCAGTTCAGGAACCTTTAGGAAGTGGCAAGACCTAGGCTTGAGCAGGGTGATACAACTTTGGGACCCAGAAAGGAACATTGTCAAATCCTTTGACGAGCTAAAAGGAGAGTTTCACATCAACAATAAGGAATTTTTTGCATTCCTACAAGTTAGACACTTTCTACTCGAACTAGTGAACGAGGTAGGATGGAGCTGGAGTATGGGAAAACTGGAAGGCTGGATTACTCTGTTCAAAAACAGCATTAGGTCCATCTCCCCATGCTATCAGCTACTTAAATCAGGTAAAGGCGTTGTAGAGCTAGAGAAAATTACTGCTTTATGGAATAGGCTATTACCACAATCAACTATTGATACAAAAACTATTCAAAGCTCAATTTGCAAAGTGGCTCAGGTCTCTCTCTCAGCTACATGGCGTGAGATGCATATTAAACTTCTCCACAATGCATACTTCACCCCCAAAAAAGGCGACAAAATTCACTATGCCAGCTTTAACAAATGTCCAAAGTGTTCACTCCCCACAGTGGACATAATACACATGATTTGGAGTTGCCCCAGAATAAGATACCTCTGGTATAAATTAGAGTTCTGGATTAACAAAACCCTTAGGATCTCCCATCCGGGTCTTACACAGTTATTGATTGTTTTTGGTCATGGGGAGCACAACCCAGAGAATAAATTGATATTTTTATCTATTTTAGCAACTAGATATCTTATCTTCAAAAAATGGAAGACGAGGGCAATACCATCTATTTCAGAGATAAAGAATTGTCTGAAAAAACAATGCCTTTTAGAACAAAGGGATACTAACCTAGATAATGACTTAGACATTAGACGATTCTTTAGTAAATGGTCTGCCTTCATCAAGTCACTACAAGACACAGAAATGCATGACCTTATATTCCCCTTTAGGAACTCGGAACTGGTCCTTCTGGGTGCTTGGTAGAGATCTGAAGGTGCTCTGACGCGGGGGGGGGGGGGTTTCTCTTACATCCCTATATTCCTCTTCCTTTTTTACCCCTTCCCTCCTCCACTTCCCTTTCCTCCTCCCCCTCCCCCCCCCCCCCTCTTTCCGACCCCCCCCCCCCTTTATTATTTTTTTTTCTACCCCCCTTTTTTTTTTTTTTTTTTTTTTCCTTTTTGTCTGTTTGGTTGTCTGCTTGTTTTGTTTTGTTCTGTTTTGTTCTAATTTGTTTTCTTTTTCGTTTTTTTAACCAGTATAAATAAAATAGAAAAGACTCCAGTTTAGTGTACAAACTTTACGCTGTGGGGACCAACTTATTAAGATAAAACGAAGTTATTGTTTTAAATTGTTTTTTGAGGTTCTCCGAAATATGGTTTACCTGGCCCTGCGTGGCACAAAGAGGTTGAATTTATTTTGACTGTACACTCTGCTGGATTTAAATAAATATTTAAAAAAAAAAAATGTCATGCTCTATCTGAATCACAAAAGAAAAATTTTTTTGGTTCAGTGTCCCTTTAAAGATCCATAGCATCTCTTTTTTACCCAATATGTGATCCATATCTCCTCCTTGTTTATCAATTTCCTGCTATTTAAACCTTACAATACAGACCGGTAGAGCGGCCAGTTTTATTACAGGCTAGGGGGCCTATTTAACAATGGTCTGTCGGACCTGATCTGACAGTGAGGATCAGGTCCGACAGACCTCGCTGAATGTGGAGAGCAATACTACAATACAGCTATGTAAATAGTATTGTATTTATTATCATTTGGATTTTATAGGCTAATAATTGTGCCTGTGCTGTGGACTTTCCTTATCCTTTCACAGACTGGTATTTTGCTTAATGGATGTGCATTTTACTGGACATTATCGGCTAGATTTAGAGTTCTGCGGCCAAAGGGGTGCGTTAGCTACGCGTGCTTTTTTTCCCCCGCACCTTTTAAATACCGCTGGTATTTAGAGTTCACAGAAGGGCTGCGTTAGGCTCCAAAAAGGGAGCGTATAGAATAATTTACCGCCACTGCAACTCTCAATACCAGCGGTGCTTACGGATGCGGCCAGCTTCAAAAACGTGCTCGTGCACAATTCCCCCATAGGAAACAATGGGGCATTTTGGGCTGAAAAAAAACCTAACACCTGCAAAAAAGCAGCGTTCAGCTCCTAACGCAGCCCCATTGTTTCCTATGGGGAAACACTTTCTAAGTCTACACCTAACACCATAACATGAACCCCGAGTCTAAACACCCCTAATCTTACACATATTAACCCCTAATCTGCCGACCCCGCTATCGCTGACCCCTGCATATTATTTTTAACCCCTAATCTGCCGCTCCGTACACCGCCGCAACCTACGTTATCCCTATGTACCCCTAATCTGCTGCCCCTAACACCGCCGACCCCTATATTATATTTATTAACCCCTAATCTGCCGCCCCCAGCGTCGCCGCCACCTACCTACAATCATTAACCCCTAATCTGCCGACCGGACCTCACCGCTACTCTAATAAATGTATTAACCCCTAAAGCTAAGTCTAACCCTAACCCTAACACCCCCCTAAGTTAAATATAATTTTATTCTAACGAAATAAATTATTTCTTATTAAATAAATTATTCCTATTTAAAGCTAAATACTTACCTGTAAAATAAACCCTAATATAGCTACAATATAAAGAATAATTATATTGTAGCTATTTTAGGATTTATATTTATTTTACAAGCAACTGTGTATTTATTTTAACTAGGTACAATAGCTATTAAATAGTTAATAACTATTTAATAGCTACCTAGTTAAAATAATTACAAAATTACCTGTAAAATAAATCCTAACCTAAGTTACAATTAAACCTAACACTACACTATCAATAAATAAATTATATAAACTACCTACAATTATCTACAATTAAATCAACTAAACTAAATTACAAAAACAAACAAACACTAAATTACAAAAAATAAAAAAAGATTACATGAATTTTAATGCTAATTACAAATACTCTAAGCCCCCTAAAAAAATAACAAAGCCCCCCAAAATAAAAAAATGCCCTACCCTATTCTAAAATAAAAAGAAAACAGCTCTTTTGCCTTACCAGCCCTTAAAAGGGCCTTTTGCGGGGCATGCCCCAAAGTAAACAGCTCTTTTGCCTGTAAAAACAAACATACAATACCCCCCCAACATTACAACCCACCACCCACATACCTCTAATCTAACCCAAACCCCCCTTAAATAAACCTAACACTAAGCCCCTGAAGATCTCCCTACCTTGTCTTCACCACGCCAGGTATCACCGATCCGTCCAGAAGAGGGTCCGAAGTCTTCATCCTATCCGGCAAGAAGAGCTCCTCCAGAGGGTCCAAAGTCTTCCTCCTATCCGGGCAGAAGAGGACATACGGACCAGCAAACATCTTCATCCAAGCGGCATCTTCTATCTTCTTCCATCTGGCGCAGAGCGGGACCATCTTCAAGCAGCCGACGCGGAGCCATCCTTCTTCACCGACGGACTAACGACGAATGAAGGTTCCTTTAAGGGACGTCATCCAAGATGGCGTCCCTCGAATTCCGATTGGCTGATAGGATTCTATCAGCCAATCGGAATTAAGGTAGGAAAAATCTGATTGGCTGATTGAATCAGCCAATCAGATTCAAGTTCAATCGGATTGGCTGATCCAATCTGAACAGCCAATAGAATGCGAGCTCAATCTGATTAGCTTTAGGGGTTAATACATTTATTAGAGTAGTGGCGAGGTCCGGTCGGCAGATTAGGGGTTAATAATTGTAGGTAGGTGGAGGCGACATTGGGGGGGGGGGGCAGATTAGGGGTTAATAAATATAATATAGGAGTCGGCGGTGTTAGGGGCAGCAGATTAGGGGTACATAGGGATAACGTAGGTGGCGGCGGTGTGTGGTCGGAAGATTAGGGGTTAAAAAAATTTAATAGAGTGGCGGTGATGTGGGGGGGCCTCGGTTTAGGGGTACATAGGTAGTTTATGGGTGTTAGTGTACTTTAGAGCACAGTAGTTAAGAGCTTTATGAACCGGCGTTAGCCCAGAAAGCTCTTAACTCCTGGCTTTTCTCTGCGGCTGGAGTCTTGTAGTTAGATTTCTAACGCTCACTTCAGCAAAGACTCTAAATACCGGTGTTAGAAAGAGCCCATTGAAAATATAGGATACGCAATTGGCGTAGGGGGATCTGCGGTATTGAAAAGTCGCGGCTGGAAAGTGAGCGTTAGACCCTTTCCTGACTGACTCTAAATACCAGCGAGCGGTAAAAACCAGCGTTAGGACCCCCTAACGCTGGTTTTGACGGCTAACGCAGAACTCTAAATCTAGGCATATGTTTGATTACTACATTGACAATTAGAACCATTGCTATTATTTCTTATTTGAACTGCTGAAATTTAGCTATAGGTAAATCTGTCCAATTCAAAAGTATTGAAAATACTCAGGCAATGTATTTGTTTAAAACATCAAAATGTTAAAAAATATTTAGGAGATCATATATTTTATTTTAACATGTTTTATATTTTTAACGTGTGTTTTGAGCAGTATTTTAACATTTGTAGAATACAAGGAAACAACTATTATTTTAATAAAATGTGAGCTGAGCATGTGCATGAAAATTTATATGCTGTGTGAAAAAGGCCAAAGTGGGTTTTTTAATAAAATTTTTTAGCGATCTTAATTATTTTGAAGTTGGCTTTTTACAATGTGAAAACCCTTTTAAAGAGTCCTTATGCCAGATTAGATTACAGCATAATTTGGCATCTGGATATCACATAAATAAAAGGTAATTCAGTATTGTGGAAGTTTTGAAAGGTTTTTCTAAATTTGAAAAAGTTGAATTCTTAACATTGTCAATCCTTTCAAAGTAGACGTTTATATTTGGCTAGATGAAGAGTGTAAGGGGTCGATTTACGAAGCAACGAACGCTCCTTCCGACCCACTCCGCTTCAGTTCTGCTTGAAGCGTAAATTAAGAAGCAGCGGTCCTAAGACCGCTGCTCCTTAACTCGTGTGCCACCTCTGAGGTGGCAGACAGTAATCAGCCCGATCAAATATGATCGAGTTGATTGCCACCCCCTGCTAGCGGCCAGTTGGCCGCGAATCTGCAGGGGGCGGTATTGCACCAGCAGTTCACAAGAACTGCTGGTGCAATGATAAATGCCGACAGCGTATGCTGTCGGCATTTATCGATGTGCTGCGGACATGATTCGCTATAGCGGATCATGTCTGTCCGCACCATGATAAATTTACCCCTAAGGTTAAATGTTGTGTGCGATCAATAAGGGGAATACCATAGCGCTTTGCACGTATCGGAAGTAGCATACATATTACAAGTTTAAAGTAAATGCGTTTACTTGAGTGAAATTGAATTTAATGCACGTCGGGTTAGCGCGACTTCAGAGCTCTGGTTAACTGTTACACTCAACTAAAATATTGCAGAAAACACATCAAAAATAAATTGCAATGGTTTAAAAAATTGCAATAAAAAGTTATAAGGGCTAAAACATATGAGAGCTCATGCAAAGGGCTTGCAAAGGGCTTTAACATAGAGATATATACACATGTCTAAATGTGTAAAGGTAAAAAAAAAAAAATATATATATATATATATACTGTATATAGTATATATATATATATATATATACAGTATATATATAAATATATAGGTTTATAAGTGTGTACATATGCATTTATATGTATTTAGACATATATATACATATAAACAAATAAATATATATATATATATATATATACATACAGTATCTCACACAAGTGAGTACACCCCTCACATTTTTGTAAATATTTTATTATATCTTTTCATATGACAACACTGAAGAAATGACACTTTGCTACAATGTAAAGTAGTGAGTGTACAGCCTGTATAACAGTGTAAATTTGCTGTCCCCTCAAAATAACTCAACACACAGCCATTAATGTCTAAACCGTCGGCAACAAAAGTGAGTACACCCTTAAGTGGAAATGTCCAAATTGGGCCCAATTAGCCATTTTCTCTCCCCGGTGTCATGCGACTCGTTAGTGTTACAAGGTCTCAGGTGTGAATGGGGAGGAGTAGTGTTAAATGTGGTGGTATAGCGCTCTCACACACTGGAAGTTCAACATGTCACCTCATGGCAAAGAACTCTCTGAGGATCAGAAAAAAAGAATTATTGCTCTACATAAAGATGGCATAGGCTATAAGAAGATTGCCAAGACCCTGAAACTGAGCCGCAGCATGGTGGGCAAGACCATACAGCGGTTTCACAGGACAGGTTCCACTCAGAACAGGCCTCGCTATGGTCAACCAAAGACGTTGAGTGCACATGCTCAGCGTCATATCCAGAGGTTGTCTATGGGAAATAGACGTATGAGTGCTGCCAGCATTGCTGCAGAGATTTAAGGGTTGGGGAGTCAGCCTGTTAGTGCTCAGACCATACGCCGCACACTGCATCAAATTGGTCTGCATGGCTATCGTCCCAGAAAGAAGCCTCATCTAAAGATGATGCACAAGAAAGCCCACAAACAGTTTGCTGAAGACAAGCAGACTAAGGACATTGGCTACTGGAACCTTGTCCTGTGGTCTGAAGAGAACAAGATAAACTTATTTGGTTCAGATTGTGTCAAGCGTGTGTGGCGGCAACCAGGTGAGCAGTACAAAGACAAGTGTATCTTGCCTACAGTCAAGCATGGTGGTGGAAGTGTCATGGTCTGGGCCTGCATGAGTGCTGCCGGCACTGGGGAGCTACAGTTCATTGAGGGAACCATGAATGACAACATGTACTGTGACATACAGAAGCAGAGCATGATCCCCTCCCTTCGGAGACTGGGCCTCAGGGCAGTATTCCAACATGATAACAACCCCAAACAAGACGACCACTGCCTTGCTAAAGAAGATGAGGCTAAAGGTGATGGACTGGCCAAGCATGTCTCCAGACCTAAACCCTATTGAGCATCTGTTGGGCATCCTCAAACGGAAGGTGGGGAGTACAAGATCTCTAACATCCACCAGCTCCCTGATTTTGTCATGGAGGAGTGGAATAGGACTCCAGTGGCAACCTGTGAAGGCAGTGCTGGAAAATAATGGTGGCCACACAAAATATTGACACTTTGGTCCCAATTTGGACATTTCCACTTAGGGGTCTACTCACTTTTGTTGCCAACGGTGTAGACATTATTAATGGCTGTGTGTTGAGTTATTTTGAGGGGACAGCAAATTTACACTGTTATACATTGTAGCAAAGTGTAATTTCTTCAGTGTTGTCACATGAAAAGATATAATAAAATATTTACATAAATGTGAGGGTGTAATCACTTTTGTACGATACTGTGTACTGTATATATGTAGTGCATTGGTACCCTATGCAGTTGTATATGAAAACATGGGAAAACATATTTATGCAATATTTATATTTAATTAAGTGTTTTGCTGTGTATTTACTGTAAATATTTCACATCCAAATGTTATTCACTTATAGGAATATGCTCTAAGTATATTTAAATATATATTTTGATATATATATATATATATATATATATATATACATATATAAAATATGTATTTTTATATATATATATATATATATATATATATATATATATATATATATATATATATATATATATATACATTATTATACATAGAAATATATATATATATATATATATATTACCCAAAATCATCATATACAGTATATGTGTAGAAATATGTATTTATAAATAAATAGAACATATTCTGCTATGTGAAGAACATTGGAATGTGAAATATTAATTTGGGTTTGCGCACAAGTAAGGTTAAGTCTATGCGTGCGTCGGGTTAGTGCTTGTGTGCAAAACGTTTTACTTTCAATTTGTAATATGAGTGTCACCTCACTCCCGCAAGAAGTTTACTATTGAAGTTAACGTGCATGCGGGGGCACTAATTTTTGCTCCACTCTTAATCCAGCCCATCATCTTTCACAAAATGTATAATTTTGATTAATGCGTTAAAAGATATTGAAGTATTTTATAAATGCACAGTAAATCTCAACAATTAGGCACTGCATTAAAATCATTTGTAAACTAAATGAATCATGGAAAATAATTTTCAAAATAATTTTGTTCTCAAAATGTATTGTTTTGCAGTTCAGGGACTGAGTATGTTTATTGTATATTTTCTTTCTGTGGCTACTTAGCAACAGAAATAAATGAACTCCTACAATTACTGTGTAGTGTGTTGCAGGGTCCTCAAGCCATATTATTTAGGATAGAATTTGTAATTTTGGCCTAGCACAATCAAATTGTTGTACCATGGCATACTGATGATTTATAATCTTACAGTCATGCTTAATGCAACATTACACATCTTTGCTGCCTATAAAAATGGAAAAAGATTTTTACATAAAAATGTTCCTCTAGTAAAAAAATAACCTGTTTAGTTTTTAGATTTTATTGTCCACTAATAGAGTTGCAGGGGTTACTTACTATCAGACACGGAATGCATTTGTATGCTTAAAAATGAATTTTCTGTTTACACCAATATCAACATAAACAGCTGTCTTTGGTTTTCATTTATCATTCGGGGTACGGGCGATGTTATGTGTCATGAATGTTGTCTGCCCACCCTTACGGCGATTGTACAGTCATGCACAGAGGGGGCTGTCAATCATCCCAATCCTATTGGGATGAATTCAGTCCGCCACACTTTAGGTGGCGAAGAGGCTAAGTAGCAGAGGTCTTAAGATCGCTGCTACTTAACTAGCATTTCACGGCTTGATAAATGGAGCCTTTTAACTTAATATTTGTCATGCAAAAATGTTTTATTTTTAAATAGTACTAATTCTTATGGTTTTTTGCCATTTAATGTGAAACTACACTTTCTTTTAATTTAAAAGTGTTCACAACTCAAAAAAGCCTTCTATAGATGAGAACAAAAAGTAAACCGTACACTTAGAACTTAGATAAATCTGGTCCTATGCCGCTGGACACTTTTAGGAAATATATTATTATCAGTTTAATAGTCATAAAAGTATATGTGGTCCTTAAGGCTTCTAACATATTAATATGTGGCCCACTTGTATTAGGAACTTGGCAATTACTGAATAAAGCATACATTCATATTTCTTTCTTTATTTTGTTACAACCAAGCAACCCTT
Source organism: Bombina bombina (assembly GCF_027579735.1). NCBI lineage: Eukaryota > Metazoa > Chordata > Amphibia > Anura > Bombinatoridae > Bombina > Bombina bombina. Next base: position 1,280,392,684 of record NC_069500.1, read on the forward strand.
TACTTCTGTATGAAAACATTTAAAATTCATAGAAACCTAGATATTTTGTGAGAACCGTCAGTGGTGAGAAAATTCTGTTTTACTACTCGTGTTTGTTAATGTCAAACCTTAAATTCATTAAGATGAAGGACATGCAGCTGATATATTTGCGAGCTACCAGGATTGATAACGCAGAATAAGTTAATAGATAAGCAAATCAGATAATATTGACCTTGTGCACACTAAAGCTTTGTCACATGTACTGTTTAAAAATATTTTACTCAGTGAATTAATTAAAAAAAGTACCAACTGTTCAATACAAAATAAAACTGCAGAAATATTGTTTTTTTTTTGTGAAGTCAGAAAACATTTCATAATTATTCTCAATAATTGTTACTTTTGCATTTTTGAAGTCAACAGTAAGGAAACCTTTTGAAGTACTGAAGTTATTTTAGCATTTTACTTTCTTATAATGTTTTTGCTTTTTAATTATTAAATTCTAAAATTAGAGTGGGCTAGTTTTCATTCCAATTATAAACTATATTTTTATATATATATATATATATATATATATATATATATATATATATATATATATGTGTGTGTGTGTGTGTGTGTGTGTATTTATATATAAAATAGATGTCTATGGAGAAACTAGGCAACAGCAGTCTAGATTACAAGTGGAGTGCTATCCATATTGTTACCCTGTGCTACAAATAGCCCACAATCTGGTATTGCAAGTCAACGGTAATGCACCTTTGGCTTAGTAGACAAGTGATAGCCTTAATAAGTCTATTATTTGAAGTATTTAGCTCTATCCGACATCCTGATGTTAGTGCACACTAGGCTTCCGCTCCAGTGCTAATATTTTACTTTAAATTTGCTATGGATCTAGTGATGTTAACGCACCATAGCACTAACATTTTTATGCTCCACATGTATTCTAGGCTGGTATTTGTTTGTAAAGGCTTATGAAACTGAGAGTTTTAGGCACAAAAAGGGGGTCACATATTTATCAAATGAAATGACCCTCTAGGTTAGATTTAAGGATTATTGGTATAGTTGCTAAGCAGATCCAATATTTATAGATGTTGAAACACCTCATTATCTATGAGGGATAAAAGTAGCTCTCAAAAAGCCAGTCACCCTGAAAATGATTAGAATTAGCCCTAATTTCATATAACATTCCACCAGCACCTCTCTCTAATCTTGATATGGAACTGTTTAGTAACTTTTGTTAGCATCTACAATTTTATAAACCTAGGACCATCCTTGCTTATTGGGCTTGCTCCCTGTCAGCTACTTGAACTCAGTGCACATACTGTAAACAAACTAGCAAAGGCCAAGTAGAACTTGCTCTTTCATTTCTAATGTTAAGTGTAAGTTTCTGAGAGCAAAACAAATAAATCTGTAGATGGGTCTTCCACTATGTGTCATGCTCCCGAGCATACCTCAGTGCACTTTCATGAAAAGGATCTAGGATTAAACAAATGATACAAAGAAAAAGAGGTCAAATTTATAACAGAAGTAAAATGGACAGTTTTTATTGTAATTGCATGCTGTATGTGATGTATGGAACTGTATAGCTCTATAACCCAGCAATCTAGAACCATCCCTTTAAATGCTTCAAATGTTCCTTAAAGGGACAGTGTACTGAAAAAAGGCTGCCCCTTAAAATTGATTCCATTACTTGATGTACCAGCCCCAGAATATAAACTGTATGGGCAATAGTTAATTTAGGTTCAAATTTGCCTATGAAATAGCTGATTTGCTCTATTAAACGTCAACCTATTAAAATGGACTGAGCTTGGAGGTGGAGCCTGACCATGCTGGAAGATGGTCACACACTAGGAAGGCTCCTGCTTCTTATACTGATAAAAACGCTTAAAATAGCTCAAATGCACTTCACAGTATCTTTAATTCAAGGGAACTGATCCAGCCTAACAAGAAGCTTCTATATCTGATTATCCCAAGACCTGGGCACTACTGGGGTACTTTATTTAATACACCGCTCATCTGTATATTTCTAAATGGCGCTAATCCAGATAACAACCCTCCTAAGACATCCTTTCTTCCCATAAGGACTCACCGGACCTCTTTTATGCCACAGACGGGCTACACAGAGACCTCTTGCACACTTCTAGGACTATATATAACAGCACAGCACCTTGAGCCTTAACCGGCGATATCGCTCTGGCCTGGCTGACGGGATAACGCAGCTACTGGCCCCAGGATACGCACAGACGGCATAGGAGGCTAAGGCCTCCGGATATATCTCCTCAACAGGACCGGCGGAAAAGTGAGTAGCCCCAGCGTAAACACCACTGCAAAAGACCCGCTGACCCCTGGGACCCGCAGAAGGAGACCGCGGCTGGTAAGCTATACATCAGCCCTTATTGGGCACGCTGCAGGGAGACACACACACACCACCAATGCTAAGAAAAGATAGAGCGGGGCCTAGACAAGACCTATAAGCGGGGACTTACCGTTCTTACAATCTGCACTTCAACAGGGGGTTCCCCCCCCCTCCGCTCCCTCATCACATGTTACGCTACACAGTACCGAATAGCCTAGCATAGACACAACAAAAGGCGCAATATCCCCAAAGGCCTCAGATGCGCACACATAATAACTGATCAAAATAATAGCGGGACACTTACACAACAGTCCCTCTCAGAGTCCTATGGAGGTTTATTAAACTTTCCCTGGATATAACTAAACAGCGGCAACTTGAATAATTGGTCGTTTAACAGGGCCTGAGCGCTGGAGCTGTGAGAACTTACTACAGGGCTTTACCTAATTAAACTCTAATTTGAAGGGGCATGCCTATCAAAAAAAATAACAAAGCTGACAAGATAGCTGCTTCTAAATCTATGAGCCACTACCTCAGACCCCTGGACCCTACAAAAGAGGCTCCTGGCACCAACATGGATAACCATCAAGACCCCCCTGCACCCTCTGTTTCTCTACATACTGACTCTCACCCTCAATTTGTTACCAAAGATGACATCAACCATCTGTCCTCTAAAGAGGATATTCAGTGGGTAATGAAAGAAATGAGAAGCATCTTTGGGGACCTTAGAAAAGACTTTTCTGCACTAGAGTCTAGGGTCCTGAAGATTGAAAAGGCCTCTCAAGACAACGCAAAGTTAGGGACGCAACATGCTGCGGACCTACAAAACCATGCTGAAAATCTACAATTCCTAAATGACAAACTGGAGGACCTAGATAACCGTGGATGCAGGAACAACCTGCGTTTCCGCGGGGTGTCTGAGACAGTTCATCCACAGAATATTGAAGGATACCTACAAGCCTTATTTCGCATCATTAAAGATTCACCTTCTTCACCTGAGATCCCCATAGAAAGGGCTCATAGGGCCCTCAGGCCCAAGCCACCAAGTAAAGCGCCCCCGAGGGACATAATAGTCAGATTTCTAAGTTATAAAGACAAAGAAGACCTTCTTCAAGGGGCCCGTAAGAAATCGTCTATTACACACGTAGGAGAAGAAATCCAGGTTTTTTCTGACTTGTCCCCCGTGACTTTACAAAAAAGAAGGGACCTGAACCATATAACATCTACCCTACGTCATCACAGAATTCCTTACAGATGGGGCTTCCCGGTCTCAATTATTGCCACCAGCAATAACAAAACTTTCATCTTCAGGCCGGGAATGGATCACATGGAGTTTTATGAGAACCTGGCCATCCAGGCTCCTCTCCCCGGAGGATCTCAGTCAGGAGGTCCGACCCAGCTCACGCGTCCTCCAACTGACCGCCACGAGAGTGATCCATAAGATTAATGTACTGCTGAACTCTTTGAGCTCAGGTTCAACCTTCATTGCCTTCTTACAAATATCTTTTACGAACACTTGAAAACGACGCTGCCCCCAATATGTCCCTGTAACTGTTAAATATGTTTATATGACCTTTTTGGATGTTGTGTTAAATGCTTAACTTTATTTCTCAAGTTTGAATAGTTAACTGTAGGGTGATTTACCTACCTCTTAAAGCCGTATACCAAAGACTTCTACCATTGCTCTTATACCACACACCCTATACAGGACACGACAAGGTGAGCTCCTTCACTTTTATTGCTCTAACCATTACAGATTGTCATAATTTGTGCCCCACAGTGTCGTTTTTTCCCAGTTTTATTGTATATGTTCCCCCTCATGCGGAAATGTTTGTGTTTGGGAATCTCTCATAATCAAAGGTATTGTTTTTGAGTTAGATGCTTAATTTACATAGGAATGGCTTGGAAACTCTTTGCCCTTTGACATAGACAAGCTGCCCCCGTACATAGAAGGTACCATGACATGTCTGCTGACTCATTGACGCACATAAAGACCAAATGAGGGGTTATCTCTTAAGATCTGAACATTTACGCTTCTCTCTAACAAGTGTACAGTTTGAATAACTAATTATGAACAGACCCTGAACCATTACACACAACCACAATACATGCCCGATTACTGGCATGCACATATTCGCAACGCGCCTTTCTATAGCGACAGACTAGCTACATTTATTACCAACTGCGTGGTAAGCAGAGAAGCAGCTGGCTCACAAATCTGTATAACCCCATTCTAGGCCACCCCACAGAATAAATATCCGCCCGATTGCACGAACCCTCCTAAGCGCGATCAATAGATGAACAATAGGATTCCCCACTTGTAAAATCATCTCTACTACACACACTAATTATCGGTCTTGGATTATATAGACCTCCTACGCCCACAACTTTTTCCTTCATATGGGGGGGATTGCCTAACTTGACAACCATAACATCTGACTTGACTAAATAGACACCATACTTAGAACATAGGAGCTTGCTCTCTGACATTCCTTATTACTTTACTTTGGCTGGACAGCCCTTACATATTGACATGCTATAAGTATAATGTTGTTTTATTATAACTTACATCAGTAAAGGGGCTTTTCCCCTAATTTAGGTTTGTTACTAAGTTTTTGTATATAGTATTACTCTGAGGAGCGACCCACTCTTTGTGTTTACTCCGACTTCTAATACTACGCTCTTCCCTTAACTTTCAATCTCTAACTTCCACTAACTTCCCCTTTCCCTTATTACTCGTAACATTCTCCCTATAATTACTTCCCTATCCTATCCTAACCTCTTCCTCCCCACTCTTCCCCCTTTTTTTTTTTTTTTTTTTGTTTATTTGTTTGTCATGGCTGCGCGCCAAAAATCCAAAAGGTTTTTTGACCATTCAATTAATCTTACTACCATAAATGCTAAAGGCCTAAACAACCCAGGCAAACTCTCTATTGCGTTTAGAGAACTCAGCAAAATTCAAAGCCACATAATCCTACTGCAGGAAACACATTTTAAAAAGGGTAAAGAACCCAAATGGCACAACTCCCAATTTCCACTGGCTTATTTTGCCTCTGGTCAGACTAAAAAAGGAGGAGTAGGCATTGTTTTTCATAAAACCATCCCATTCAAAATGTCACACATTGAGAAAGACCCAAATGGTAGATATCTTATCCTTGTAGGCACACTATTTGGTCATTATATCACTTTAGCCTCAATATACTCTCCCAATCAAGGTCAAGACACATTTTTCAAACAAACCTCAGACCTCCTCATGGAGCTCTCCAGAGGTATCACCTATCTTGGTGGAGATTTCAACGTCGTTGCTGACCCCGCAGTTGACACATCAAGGGGGGTTTCTTGCACTCCCACTTCTACAATCAAACAAGTAAACAATGCACTCAAAAAACTAACACTACATGACATTTGGCGAACCCTACACCCAACCTCCAGAGACTACTCTTTTTACTCAGCTCCACACAACAGTTACTCAAGGATTGATTACATATATACAGACTCATGTGGACTCTCGCTCACACACCACTCTACCATTGATCATATTACCTGGTCAGATCATGCCCCGGTCTCTTGCTCAATACTGTGGCCGGATATACCAATCACACAAAAAAACATGGAGAATGGATGACTCTATCCTAGATAATCCTATAATTTTTAATGACATACAGAAAATTATGACGGAATATTTTGTGATTAATAGCCACCCTTCCTCATCTCACGCCATTATCTGGGAGGCCCACAAGAGCGTCATTAGAGGAGCTATGATTAAACATAAAGCTTTCCTTAACAAACAATATAGATCCAAATATAGCGACCTTCAAACAAAAATTAGTGCCCTAGAAATTAAACACAAAGCAGACCCCTCATGTCTCTCTACTAGCACTCTCTTAAAAGAAACAAAAATTGCATGTCAAAAACACCTAACAGAATCACATCAAAAAATTGCACTTCATCTGAGACAGCATTATTATGAAGGAGGAAACAAACCGGGTCGAATACTTGCCAGAACCCTTAAAAAAAGACAGCTTAGCTCTTATATTCACTCTGTAAAATCCACAGGACGGCCCGGCTCGGTGCATAGCAGCGACCAAATAGCCTCAGAGTTCCGCAGATATTATCACTCCTTATATAATATACATAATCAGTCCTCAGATTTTAACCACCTGCAGAAAGGACCCCAACACGAAACGTTTATAAACTCCTACTTTAGCACAGTAAACCTCCCCTCTCTATCTGCAGAAGACGCTGAGTTCTTGGACTCCCCAATCACCACTGAAGAACTTTTTTTTAGCTATTAAAAATTGCCCGAACGGTAAAAACCCCGGCCCAGACGGATTTTCGTCAGCCTATTATAAAAAAATTCAAGGAGACCCTAGCAGGCCCACTCCTGGCATTACTCAATGAGCTTCGAGAGGACCCCCATCTATCCCGGGTCCTCTTAGAGGCACATATAACGGTCATACCCAAATCGGGAAAGACCCCAGACCGCCCCAGCCATTTTCGGCCAATATCATTCATTAATTCAGATGTGAAGCTTTTTGCAAAAATTCTAGCGACCAGACTAAACAAATAACTACCCGACCTAATAAGCAATGATCAAGTTGGTTTTGTTCCTGGTCGTGAGGCCAGGGACAATACTATCAGAATCACACAACTAATCAACTACGCTAAGGTCTCAGGTCTTCCCCTAGTGCTATTTTCCACAGATGCAGAGAAGGCCTTTGATAGGGTAAACTGGGCCTTCTTGCGTCAGGTATTGGAACGAATGGGGTTTGGAAGACCCTTCATAAATCTAGTCTTTGCTCTTTACTCTAACCCCAACGCTAAAATTAGGATCAATGGCACACTGTCAGAATCTTTTTACATTAAAAATGGAACTAGACAAGGCTGCCCTCTATCCCCACTGCTATTTGCCCTCTCGATAGAGGTTCTTGCCAATGTCGTAAGAGCCTCCCCCCACATCAAAGGTATAAAAGTAGGAGACACGGAACATAAACAAGCGCTTTATGCTGATGACGTCCTTTACACACTAACAAACGCCTCTGAATCCCTTCCCGCACTCTTAGACGTCCTTAAGGAATATGGCAAAGCCTCCAACTTCTCCCTGAACCTACATAAATCAGAACTATTGAACATTAACACTTGTCCCAAGATTATACAAACATTACAGACGGCACACCAGATCCCCTTAGCTGCATCTAAATTGAAATACCTCGGTATTTTCTTGACCTCTGATCCCTCAGACCTATTTAAATATAATTATATCCCCCTTAGGAGCATGATCTCAGCGGACCTTTCCTCTTGGAAATGCAAATACACATCTTGGCTTGGCAGAATAGGGGTTATTAAAATGAACGTCCTACCCCGAATCCTCTATCTCTTCCAGACCCTGCCTATCACTCTGCCGAAGGGCTTTATGTCTCAATTGCAAAAAATCATAGAACAATACATATGGGCTGATACCAAACCTAGAATCCCCAGATGCACTATGTACTTGCCAAGAGATAGGGGTGGGCTGGGGTTACAGGACATTTCCCTCTATAGAAGGGTAATTGGCCTTCAGAGGATAGTTGAATGGGCACAAAACAAAAAGCATAAAGCCTGGATAGAATTAGACAGACAAATCCTTAAAATAAATAATGTGAGCACCCTGGCGTGGCTTCCACCCTCCCAGCGACCTAGTATAATCAAGAATTACCATCTGTTAACAGAAACATTTAACACTTGGGACTCAACTGTCGCAACCTCCACTCACATTTCCTCAAGACACTCCCCCTTAACACCAATACTTGAAAATCCTGAAATTCCCTATCACAAAATAGGATACCTCAGATTCGCACCATACAAACTTAAAGAGGGTACCGTCTACGGAGTAGATGAAAATGGAAAGATAATCCCACAAGATACACTTAGGGATGCCCACCCCAAGATCTTCTCTTCTTGGCTGCACTACAACCAGCTAGTACATTTTATATCCGGTCACAGACAAAAGCAGAACCTGGGCAGGGCACTTACCCCATTTGAGAAACTCTGCACGGGAAAGTCCCTACCAAGACACCTGATATCTCTCCTCTATAAATTAGTCGCCACCCCGGGTACAGACACACTCCCTACTTTTGTCTCTCAGTGGAACACAGAACTGGGGTTAGATAACGATGAGCAATTATGGTTAAAAGCTTTTAGCTTGATTAAAAAATCGTCAGTCTCGTCATCCATCCAGGAACTCCACATTAAGCTCATAGGTAGATGGTACCTGACTCCAGTCAGACTTCATAGGATATTCCCTACAGTTAGCCATTTGTGTTGGAGAGGGTGCGGAGGCAATGGTTCCTTGCTTCATATATGGTGGTCTTGCCCACTCATAATGCCTTTTTGGACAGAAGTATTTAACAAAATGATTGAAATCCTCAATATCCCTCTTCTAAAATCACCTGAGGCCTTATTATTCTTAGTGCTTCCCAAAACACAAAGTCGAACACACCTCGCCTTGTTACTAATTATGCTTACAAGCGCGAAGAAACTGATTCCTAAAAAGTGGAAAAAACAAAACCCTCCCACGATAGGAGAATGGTACTTGCAAGTTGAAGAGGTCCTGCTGTTGGAAAGATACTTTTACCTTAAAAATCATAAGCTAGAAGAATACGAGCTCCTGAGAGCATTGTGGCAAGGTACAATATAATTAATTAACTGACTGTGCATGCTGCCTACAAAAAAACGGATTATTAATAATATTACTTTTTTTTTTTTTTTTCTCCTCCTTTCTCCCCCCCCCCCCCCTCCTGGCCACGGACCTCCCCTCGCTGCCCCTCCAACCTCTTCCCCCTCTATTCTAACCCCACTAAACCTGTGATGATATGGAAAAACCGAAAAGTTTGTATCTGTTACCTCTTGCTCCTGCTATGTGTTAAGGAGCATGAGTCATGTATCATTCTGAAGTGTACAATATCGATGCACATAGAAGCAAAGTGAATAGTTTCCTCTTTGTTTATGTTTTCATTTTTATAATATGCTAATGTAGCTGAATTGTTATTACATCCAAATATGTCATTGTAATTTTAACACCTTATAAGGGTTATAGTGAAGGCAGTCTAGGCCAAAATAAACTTTCATGATTCAGATAGAGCATGTAATTTTAAACAATTTTCCAATTTACTTTTATCACCAATTTTGCTTTGTTCTCTTGGTATTCTTAGTTGAAAGCTTAACCTAGAGGTTCATATGCTAATTTCTTAGACCTTGAAGCCCACCCACTTTCAGATTGCATTTTAACAGTTTTTTCACCACTAGAAGGTGTTAGTTTACGTATTTCATATAGATAACACTGTGCTCGTGCACGAGAAGTTATCTGGGAGCAGGCACTGATTGGCTAGACTGCTAGTCTGTCAAAAGAACTGAAAAAAAGGGGCAGTTTGCAGAGGCTTGGATACAAGATAATCACAGAGGTTAAAAGTATATTATTATAACCGTGTTAGTTATGCAAAACTGGGAAATGGGTAATAAAGGGATTATCTATCTTTTAAAACAATAAAAATTCTGGTGTAGACTGTCCCTTTAAGGCTTATAGATACTCAGCTACCATCCCACCACACTCTAAATATGTTGTTTTTTAGCCTGCTCTAGCAATATAAGCCTAGAGGATAACCCCATCCTTTAGGTTACTATTTGTTCACTGTTGATGTTTGTTGTTTCTTGTACATTTTGCTTGCATTTTATACTTAGTATGATTACAATAGCTCATAGATATATAAGGGTAAAGCATACTGCAAAGTACCTATTTATTGTTATATATTTTATGTTTACGCTATGGCCTAATATGGGCTTGATTGACAAAGGTGGATATCTGGATATTTTACTTGGCAACATCTTTCCTTGTGCTAATCTACCAGAGGTATACCATACTTATATTTTGCTATCACTTTACCTATGAATATATAGAATGTAACACTGTGTTAAAATTAGACATCTATGCCATGTAGGTGAAACGTGTATATAAAAGGTGGTTATAACTCAGGACCCAATACTAGTGGACACATTTAAATACAGCTGCTCGACTCTTTGTTTAGTTCTAGTATTTTGTCATTTTGCCTTAGGTAAACATGTGAAGTATAGGTCAAATAGCTTAAATGTAGGTCGTCCGGACTAATCAAAATATATTTCCGCCTAAAACAACTATTCCATTTAAGGTCTAACTCAGAGAAAATACTATATACTCTTAATATGTTCCCGCTAGTACCATAATGTACTAATATTATAGGTATTTCATAAGCTGCTATGTCTTTTTGCAGGCTAGGGTATATATTGGATATATAATCTGGTTCTCATATGACCAAACTTATCTTTCATTATTGCAGGTAATGCCTGCCTAACATTCTCTATAACTTATCCTGGCTTGTGCAAATAAAGGACCACTCCCTCCCTTATAGTGCCATCATGGCTTTACCTATACTTATGCAACCAGCTCTTACAAAGGGATAAAATATTAGTCCCTCCCTTGTATACAAACATTTGCAAGTTAGACCTACCGGTAATTTCAGGGTTCATTATATTAAATTTATAGGGGATGCTTTCTATCTGAAATACCCATACACCTATTTCTCTCTTTCACCTATGGTTTGCTTTACCTCATTGAACCTGAGAAACGTATAGCAAATTAATAGCTTCTGATATAGCTCTGAAGGACTAATTTGAATGTAGTTCAGGGCCTAGTACTTCTAAGCCTCATAAGATCATACCTCAGAGAAAATTTTACATATAGGTATCACGTCTAATTAGTACTACTATAATAGTGCTGTTAAAGGTATTATATAGGCTACGTATTACTTCTTACAGGCTATTATAGGTACCACATGTATAATATGATCTTGTATGATTAAAAGTATATCATTATTATTATCCCTTTTTAGGTTGTTATAAACATGATTTCTATTTTGTAAAGAACCCTATGTAATGCTATTCTGGTTTAACTACATACCACAACACCTAGTTCCCACTAACTTCAGATTAATACATTTTATTCGCCAAGCTCCTAAATCACCTTTGTATATATGGCTCCGCCCCTCCACCTTTCTCCGATTTACAGAGCGGGTGCTTACCCGCTGAAATCCCCCCCCCCCTCATTATATACTTATGCTTTCTCTTCCTGAAGCTCCTAAAGAGCTACCCACCTGATCATCAGCTATCTGTTATATTCCTGGCCCATTTGGCCTAAAACTGTGTTTCCAACTGACCAGTCATTTATGCTATCCTATTACAAAATAGAGGTTTCATCAGCCTACCAGCAATGTATTTCATAACTGTCGAAATGTTTTGCTCAATTTTGTTTATATTTTTTTCTTTGTTATCAAAAGGTGTACTATGTTTTATGTTTGTTATGTAAAACCTCAATAAAAAAAAAAGGAGATCAACCCTCAGTATCGTATCACTTTTTATACACAAAGGCTTCCGTATATTATTTATGTCTATATACCAAATTCCATTTTAGCTCTTTTCACTTTAACCTCCCACTGGGAGTGTAATTTATGCTAATGTCTGTGCTTACTTATGGCTAGATTACGGGTTTTGCGTTAGGCTTAAAAAGCAGCGTTGGCCGGTCCCAATGCTGCTTTTTAACACCCGCTGTTATTACGAGTCTTGCAGGTACAGGTGTACCGCTCACTTTTTTGGCCAGACCATACCGCAAATCCAGTTACGTAAATTGCGTATCCTCTTTTTTCAATGGGACTTGCATAGCGCCAGTATTACGAGTCTGACAAAAAGTGAGCGGTAGACCCTCTCCTGTCAAGACTGATACCGCATTTTAAAGTCAGTAGTTAAGAGTTTTATGGTACAACGCCGTAGCATAAAACTCTTAACTAAAGCGCTAAAAAGTACACTAACACCCATAAACTACCTATTAACCCATAAACTGAGCCCCCCACATCGCAAACACTATAAAAAAATTAACCCCTAATCTGCCGAACCGGACATCGCCGCCACTAGAATAAATATATTAACCCCTAAACCGCCGCACTCCCACCTCTCAAACATTAGTTAAATATTATTAACCCCTAATCTGCCATCCCTAACATCGCCGCCACCTAACTACACTTATTAACCCCTAATCTGCCACCCCCAACGTCACTGCCACTATATTAAAGTTATTAACCCCTAAATCAAAGTCTAACCCTAACACCCCCTAACTTAAATATAATTAAAATAAATCTAAATAAAATTCCTATCATTACCTAAATAATTCCTATTTAAAATTAAATACTTACCTGTAAAATAAACCCTAAGCTAGCTACAATATAACTAATAGTTACATTGTAGCTAGCTTAGGGTTCATTTTTATTTTACAGGCAAGTTTGTATTTATTTTAAATTAATTCCCTAAATTAAATACAATTAAATACAATTAAATAAAATGATCTAAAACACAAAAAAAACAAACACTAAATTACAGAAAAAAATAAACAAATTACAAGAATTTTAAACAAATTACACCTAATCTAATCCCACTAACAAAATAAAAAAGCCCCCGCAAAATAAAAAAAGCCCTACCCTACACTAAATTACAAATAGCCCTTAAAAGGGCCTTTTGCGGGGCGTTTCCCCAAAGTAATCAGCTCTTTTACCTGTAAAAAATATTACAAATCTCCCCCCAACATTAAAACCCACCACCCACACAACCAACCCTACTCTAAAACCCACCCAATACCCCCTTAAAAAAACCTAACACTAACCCCTTGAAGAAGACTTCTGCCCGTCTGGAGGACCACTTCTGCCCTTCTGGAGGACCACTTCTGCCGGATTTGTTGAGGACTTCGGCCCAGTTGAGTGAAGACTTCTCCCGGTAAGGTGATCTTCAAGGGGTTAGGGCTAGGTTTTTTTAAGGGGGTATTGCGTGGGTTTTAGAGTAGGGTTGGTTGTATGGGTGGTGGGGTTTAATGTTGGGGGGGATTTGTAATTTTTTTTACAGGTAAAAGAGCTGATTACTTTGGAACAATGCCCAGCAAAAGGCCCTTTTAAGGGCTATTTGTTATTTAGTGTAGGGTAGGGCTTTATTTTATTGGGGGGGGGCTTTTTTATTTTGTTAGTGGGATTAGATTAGGTGTAATTAGTTTAAAATTCTTGTAATTTGTTTATTATTTTCTGTCATTTATTTTCTGTAATTTAATAATGTTTGTTTTTTTGTACTTTAGATCATTTTATTTAATTGTATTTAATCGTATTTAATTTAGGGAATTAATTTAACTGTAGTGTAGTAACTTAGGTTAGGTTTTAATTTACAGGTAAATTTGTATTTATTTTAGCTAGGTGGTTATTAAATAGTTAAAAACTATTTAGTAACTATTCTACCTAGTTAAAATAAATACAAACTTGCCTGTAAAATAAAAATAAACCCTAAGCTAGCTACAATGAAACTATTAGTTATATTGTAGCTATCTTACGGCTAGATTTAGAGTTTGGCGGCAGCCGTCAAAACCAGCGTTAGAAGCTCCTAACGCTGGTTTTGGGCTACCGCTGGTATTTGGAGTCAGTCAGGAAAGGGTCTAACGCTCACTTTGCAGCCGTGACTTTTCCATACCGCAGATTCCCCTACGCCATTTGCGTATCCTATCTTTTCAATGGGATCTTTCTAACGCCGGTATTTAGAGTCTTGGCTGAAGTGAGCGTTAGAAATCTAACGTCAAAACTCCAGCCGCAGAAAAAAGTCAGTAGTTAAGAGCTTTCTGGGCTAACGCCGGTTTATAAAGCTCTTAACTACTGTGCTCTAAAGTACACTAACACCCATAAACTACCTATGTACCCCTAAACCGAGGTCCCCCCACATCGCCGCCACTCTAATTAAATTTTTTAACCCCCAATCTGCTGTCCGCACGCCGCCGCAAGCTACGTTATACTTATGTACCCCTACTTATGTGCCTATACTTATTAACCCCTAATCTGCCAACCGGACCGCGCCGCTACTATAATAAAGTTATTAACCCCTAATCCGCCTCACTCCCGCCTCAATAACCCTATAATAAATAGTATTAACCCCTAATCTGCCCTCCCTAACCTCACCGACACCTAACTTCAAGTATTAACCCCTAATCTGCCGAACGGATCTCGCCGCTACTATAATAAATGTATTAACCCCTAAATCTAAGTCTAACACTAACACCCCCCTAAGTTAAATATAATTTAAATCTAATGAAATAAATTAACTCTTATTAAATAAATTATACCTATTTAAAGCTAAATACTTACCTGTAAAATAAATCCTAATATAGCTACAGTATAAATTATAATTATATTGTAGCTATTTTAGGATTAATATTTATTTTCCAGGCAACTTTGTATTTATTTTAACCAGGTACAATAGCTATTAAATAGTTAATAACTATTTAATAGTTACCTAGTTAAAATAATTACAAAATTACCTGTAAAATAAATCCTAACCTAAGTTACAATTAAACCTAACACTACACTATCAATAAATAAATTAAATAAACTACCTACAATTATCTACAATTAAACCTAACACTACACTATCAATAAATTAATTAAATACAATACCTACAAATAAATACAATTAAATAAACTAACTAAAGTACAAAAAATAAAAAAGAACTAAGTTACAAAAAATAAAAAAATATTTACAAACATTAGAAAAATATTACAACAATTTTAAACTAATTACACCTACTCTAAGCCCCCTAATAAAATAACAAAGCCCCCCAAAATAAAAAAAATGCCCTACCCTATTCTAAAATGAAAATAGAAAAGCTCTTTTACCTTACCAGCCCTTAAAAGGGCCATTTGCGGGGCATGCCCCAAAGAATTCAGCTCTTTTGTCTGGAAAAAAACAGATCTTCCTACCTTGTCTTCACCACACCGGGTATCACACCGATCCGTCCTGGCTCCGATGTCTTGATCCAAGCCCAAGCGGGGGGCTGAAGACATCCATCCTCCGGCTGAAGTCTTGATCCAAGCGGGCAGAAGAGGACATCCGGACCATCCAAGCCGCATGTTCTATGTTCTTCCATCCGATGACGACCGGCTGATCTTCAAGACCTCCAGCGCGGATCCATCCATCTTCACCGATGACTTCCCGACGAATGACGGTTCCTTTAAGGGATCAGCCAATAGAATGTGAGCTCAATCTGATTGGCTGATCGGATCAGCCAATCGGATTGAACCTGAATCTGATTGGCTGATTCCATCAGCCAATCAGAATTTTCCTACCTTAATTCCGATTAACTGATAGAATCCTATCAGCCAATCGGAATTTGAGGGATGCCATCTTGGATGACGTCCCTTAAAGGAACCATCATTCGTCGGGAAGTCATCGGTGAAGATGGATGGATCCGCGCTGGAGGTCTTGAAGATCAGCCGGTCGTCATCGGATGGAAGAACATAGAAGATGCGGCTTGGATTAAGATGTTTGCCGGTCTGGATGTCCTCTTCTGCCCGCTTGGATCAAGACTTCAGCCGGAGGATGGATGTCTTCAGCCCCCCGCTTGGGCTTGGATCAAGACATCGGAGCCAGGACAGATCGGTGTGATGCCTGGTGTGGTGAAGACAAGGTAGGAAGATCTTCAGGGGCTTAGTGTTAGGTTTATTTAAGGGGGGTTTGGGTTAGATTCGGGGTATGTGGGTGGTGGGTTGTAATGTTGGGGGGGTATTGTATGTTTTTTTTTACAGGCAAAAGAGCTGAATTCTTTGGGGCATGCCCCGCAAAGGGCCCTTTTCAGGGCTGGTAAGGTAAAAGAGCTTTTCTATTTTAATTTTAGAATAGGGTAGGGCATTTTTTTATTTTCGGGGTCTTTGTTATTTTATTAGGGGGCTTAGAGTAGGTGTAATTAGTTTAAAATTGTTGTAATATTTTTCTAATGTTTGTAAATATTTTTTTATTTTTTGTAACTTAGTTCTTTTTTATTTTTTGTAGGTATTTGTATTTAATTTATTTATTGATAGTGTAGTGTTAGGTTTAATTGTAGATAATTGTGTTAGTGTTAGGGTTAGACTTAGCTTTAGGGGTTAATAAATTTATTATAGTAGCGGGTAGATCCGGTCGGCAGATTAGGGGTTAATAAGTGTAGGTAGATGGAGGCGACGTTGGGGGCGGCAGATTAGGGGTTAATAAATATAATATAGGGGTCGGCGGTGTTAGGGGCAGCAGATTAGGGATACATATGTATAATGTAGGTTGCGGCGGTGTACGGAGCGGCAGATTAGGGGTTAATAATAATATGCAGGGGTCAGCGATAGCGGGGTTGGCAGATTAGGGGTTAATAAGTGTAAGGTTAGGGGTGTTTAGACTCAGGGTTCATGTTAGGGTGTTAGGTGCAGACTTAGGAAGTGTTTCCCCATAGGAAACAATGGGGCTGCGTTAGGAGCTGAATGCTGCTTTTTTGCAGGTGTTATTTTTTTTTTCGGCTCAAACAGCCCCATTGTTTCCTATGGGGGAATCGTGCACGAGCACGTTTTTGAAGCTGGCCGTGTCCGTAAGCAACGCTGGTATTTAGAGTTGCAGTGGCGGTAAATATGCTCTACGCTTCCTTTTTTGGAGCCTAACGCAGCCCTTCTGTGAACTCTAAATACCAGCAGTATTTAAAAGGTGCGGGGAAAAATAAGCACGCGTAGCTAACGCACCCCTTTGGCCGCAGAACTCTAAATCTAGCCATTAGGGTTTATTTTATAGGTAAGTATTTAGTTTTAAATAGGAATTATTTAGTTAATTATAGGAATTTTATTTAGATTTATATTAATTATATTTAAGTTAAGGGGTGTTAGGGTTAGACTTTAGGTTTAGGGGTTAATAACTTTAATATAGTGGCGGCGACATTGGGGGTGGCAGATTACGGGTTAATAAGTGTAGGTAGGTGGCAGAGACATTGGGGGCAGCAGATTAGGGGTTAATAAGTATAATGTAGGGGGTGGCGGTGTCTGGAGCGGCAGATTAGGGGTTAATCAATATAATGTAGATATCTGCGACGTCGTGGGCAGCAGATTAGGGGTTAATAAGTGTAAGATTAGGGATTTTTAGACTCGGGGTTCATGTTAGGGTGTTAGGTGTAGACATAAAAAAATTTCCCCATAGGAATCAATGGGGCTGCGTTAGGAGCTAAACGCTGCTTTTTTGCAGGTGTTAGGTTTTTTTCAGCCGGCTCTCCCCATTGATTCCTATGGGGAAATTGTGCACAAGCACGTTACACCAGCTCACCGCTGACTTAAGCAGCGCTGGTATTGAGGTGAGATGTGGAGCAAAATTTTGCTCTACGCTCACTTTTTTGCGGTTAACGCCGGGTTTGTAAAAACCTGCAATACCTGCGCTGTCTGTAAGTGAGCGGTGAGCATAAACTGCTCGTTAGCACCGCACCCCTGTTAACACAAAACTCTAAATCTAGCCAATAGCTTTTTATAGCCAATACTTAGACATTGAAGAATTAGTATAGGTTGGACTAAAATAAGCCAAAACAGCTATTTCAAATGAGAGAATAAAGGTAATGAAGTTTTTGTGAACAATTTTATACAATTCAGCTGGAAAAAGGGATAAATGGGAACACATAAAAGGGTAGAACATTTGTTAGTGCACTGTCCCTTTAAAGACACTACCGTTTAAGTATGCATGTAATGTACACCAACCTTTTTTAGCTTAGTATCTCTCCTTCTTTCATCACTCCATTAGCATGTACTGTACGCTTAGGAGACCAGCTGTCCTGTTGGCAAATCTTGGTGGGGAGCACTACACAACCATGTGGTCCAAATTTTGCCTCTCATAAATGTTACATTTTGTATATTGTCCCTATATTTATAGTGCTGCAGAATCAACACGTAAATAATACTACTAAAATAAAAGTTACATTTTTTGCTTTACCTTTTCAATATATGCTGCGGAATACAATTTGTTTTGCCTTGGATTGCCATAGTGATCTATTAGCCAGAATGTTGGACAGAAAGATTGAGAGAGAGAGAAAGAGAGAGAGAGTGAGTGTAAGAAAGAGGGAGTAAGAGAGAAATAGAAAGTTACAGTAGAAGTGAGAATAATCTCATATAAAGAGGCTAGCTTTGGGCTCGGAGAAAGTGGTAGACCAGAGCAGACACACTCACACTCACTTTATCATCAGTTATTTGTAGATCACCAACAGATTCCTCAGTGCTATAAACATAGGTATAGTATGCAGGTAAGATTTTTAGGGAACAAGTAGGTAGAGGGCCCTGCGAAGAGTTGCACTTTTGCAAATACGCTCTCATGTAGATGATCTACAACCAGCTGGGTTTGTAGGCTTACAAGCTAACATTCTAAGGGGGTTCAAGGGTATCAAAAAAGGAGGAGAGAAACTGAGGTTAGAAAAGGTTAACGTATTCTGTATGCACCCAATAGCAATACAGTCTTTAAAGAGCACTTAAAATTTTAAAAGATAGGGGCCAGTATGGAGAAGTCCTGTAGACGGAAATGCGAGAAGGTAACAAGAGAGGAGGAGGCCATGTTTAGAGTGAAGGGGATGGGAGGGAGAGTATCTGGAGACAAGATCTAAGATATAGAGGGGAGCAGTGCTTTTGAAAGCCTTAAATGTCAGAGGCAGAATTTTGAATTTCATTCTGGACTCTAGCCAGTGAAGGTATTGGCAGAGAGGTGCAACAGAAGAAGAGTGGCATGTAAGGAAGATCAGCCTGGCAGAGGTGTTCATTATGTATTGTAAAGGAGATAGATGGCAGATAGGTAGACCAGAGAGAATGGAGTTGCAATAGTTAAGGTGGAAATGCTGAGAGTGTCGATTCAAATCTTAGTTGTGTCTTGTGTGAGGAAGTAGCGAATTTCTGACATGTTTTTTGAGTGGAAACATCAGGAGTTGGCCAAAGACTAGATGTTGGAAGTGAAAGAGAGATCTGATTCAAGTGTGACCCCAAGACATTGGGTGTGTAGGCTGGGGTAATGATGTAATTATCAACAGTTATAAAAAAATGGGGGGGGGTGGAGACTTTGGAAGAAGGCAGTAAAATAGGAGCTCAGTTTTGGAGAGATTTAACTTAAGGTAGTGAGAGGACATCCAAGATGAAATATGAGAAAGACGGTTAGTGACACCAGTTAACAAGGAAGAGGATAGGTCAGATGCAGAAAGGTTTATTTGAGTTTCATCAGCATACAAATGATATTGAAACCTATGGAACTTTGCTAAGGAACCTAATGATGATACATAGATTGAGAAGGAAAGGGGACCCAGGATAAAGCCTTGTGGTACCCCACGATTAGACAGGTAGGAGGAGACCCACAAGATGGCTGTGTCACAAATGCCAAAGGATTGGAAGTTTTGGAGCAAAAGAGGGGGTCAACAGTATCCAATGCAGCAGATAGATTGAAAAAGATTAACAGAGAGAAGTAGGTCATTAGTATTTTTATCTATTGCTACCTCCCGGTGAGTGTTGAGGGAAAAATCCAGATTGCAGAGGGTTAAGGAGGGAGTTTAATGTGAAAAAATGTGATAAATATGTAAATACTAGCTTTTCCAGAAGTTTTGAGGCAAGGGGGAGTAGGGGAATAGGGTGCTAGTTGGATGGGGAGGTTGGATCAAGAGAAGGATAGGTGTGATTAGTGCATGTTTAAGAGATGTGGGAAATATACTGGCGCTGAAGGAGAGGTTGAAAATTTGTGTGAGGATAGGAGCTAAGGGTAGGAGAGAGGAAGGGAAGTAGCTATTAGGGGATAGGATTGAGGGAACAGGTAGAGAGGTGAAAGTACAATGAAAGGGCAGAAACTTCTTACTAAGTAACGGGGCAAAATAACTAAATTTGTGGCTTGGTAGGTTTTGGATTATTTCAGGCTGTTGAGGGGGTTGGAGACTGGTAAAATCTTGAGCAGAGAGAGAAGTTGTAGCAGAAGATGGGGGTGGACGTAGAAGGGTATTGAAAGTGAAGACCAGATGTTTTGGGTTAGTACAAAGGGTAGAGATAAGAGTAGAGAAGTAATCTTGCTTAGAGAGGTTAAGGACAGAATAATAGAAGTTCAATATAAACTTGTAGTGAATAAAGTCAGTTGAACTGAGACTTTCTCCAATGTTGCTCAGCACTGTGGGAACATCTGCATAGGAAGTGTGTTAGAGGAGTATGCCAGAGCTGAGGATGAGTGCATGACTTTCTATGTATGCACTTATGCTCATTAACACACATGGAAGAAATGTAATGCAGGGAGAGATTCACTCAAAAGAGACAGAGCTTTATCGAGAGATGGGACACAATTGCATGCAACCAAACAAATGTTTTGGTAGGCAAAACAAAATAGAATTGAAAAATATATATATATTTTTTTTTAAAGAAACTGTAACATAACAGTACATTTTAATAGTATACTTATGCCACCAGGACAATACATTAATAATATATGCCTTGTATATACAGTTTATCTATATTTCTATCAATCATCTATCTATCTATCTTTCTGTCTGTCTGCCTGTCTGTCTGTCTGTCTCTAGTTAATTTCCTTTTTAATGATTATCACAATAATTCAACACAGCAAGCAATGAAATCACACAAGATTTAGACTGACATTATATTTGTCAAAAGAAACAGATAAGTGCATCTGGTGTAGACATGATGAAGGAAGTTCCACCAAAGATGTGCAGTTGTTGTAAATTGTACACATTTGTTACTGTGATAATGTCAATGGTAAAAAGTAACAAAATCATCTGGAAACTGGAACAGTAAGATGCAAAGAGCAATAAGACAGAAGTCTAAAACTCAGTGTAAGAATTAATCACTTTTGTTAGCATCTAACAGATTGCAATCTTAGCAGGGTAGAATACATTTAAAGGTCCTGCTGTGAGACTTTAGCAGTCACCATACACACGAAATCGAGGTAAGAGTTGGTATGCTGATAAACTATTATTGCCTCAAGGAGCTAAGTTGAAGTTACAGAAACTTTCTTTCCTGTTAATTGAAAACATAAAGTGTAAGAGCTACATTTGTAGAAGCCATCATTATAATATACTAATGAAGCTGTTTGAAATACATATTGCAGTTTTACCATGAAAACAGAAATAGTATTTTTGGGTTACTGGTTTTAATGAAAGCAAAAAAAAAACAAAAAAATGTTTCCTATAGACCATCTATATGTACAAGCTGTAATTTACAACTGAAAATATGTAGGATTCATACTGTTATTAAGTAAACTTCCAGAATGCCAAAATATAAACACATAAGTAAACTAAACCATCATATAAACACATTGAAATGAACATACTAACCAAAACTGGAATTACATTTAACTTTTTAATAGAAGCATTTTTACAATACACATGTATTAGCTAAATACTCCTGATCAAAGCTGTTGCCTTCTTAAGTGAGAGCTTTTACTGGGATGTACATGTGAAGCATGTACTTTCTGTCTTGCAGGAATAAAGATTTGTCTGACCATATGCAGATTCAGGCATTCTGAAGAATCCTGAATATCCGATTGAAGACGTGTATGGACAGAAACTGAAGAAATGGGGAAAGGAGCTGATATTGTTTGACTAATCAGCTTATTTGTTTGCAGTAATGTACAGAGGGTCTGACTATTCATGTGTCTAAAGTCTCCTGTCCAGTCCTGCCTCAGTATTACTGGTGTTTGGGACAGCCTGGTCATTATTAAATGGCATACAGATATGTCCAATCCAATTTTAACCTAACATTAAGATGTGGGAAACTAAGGGAAGCTCAGCCAGTTTTAATCACTTTGACTTGAGATTTTGGAAAGTGCAGTTCTGTGCCTCTGTGAGCTATTTGTTA
Organism: Bombina bombina; assembly: GCF_027579735.1. Classification (NCBI taxonomy): domain Eukaryota; kingdom Metazoa; phylum Chordata; class Amphibia; order Anura; family Bombinatoridae; genus Bombina; species Bombina bombina. The sequence goes on from NC_069500.1 coordinate 1,280,414,743, forward strand.
ATGCTTCAGTCAGTGACATTTAATATATTTGTTGTAGTTGTTCCAGTGCTAGTGCTAGTATTTGAGAGAACGTAAGAACTCTTGGGTAGGCATTTATGCCAGTATTTCAAAGCTCACCCCAAAACACAGTAAAAAATCCTATAAATCCCCTTTTTGTGTGTCAAAGAAATCTCAACAACAACTAGAAATTATAATCTGAAATAAAATTGTTAGTCAGTAAGAGGGGCCTATGGGGTCAATTAATTAATATGCAAGCGGACATAATACGATGTAGAGTATCATGTCCGCTTCACATCGATAAATGCCGACAGCATACACTGTCGGCATTTATCATTGCACCAGCAGTTCCACTAGCAGGGGGTGTAAATCAACCCAATCATATTTGATCGGGTTGATTTTTGTCCGCCACCTCAGAGCAGGCAGACAGGTTATGGAGCAGCGTTCTTCTGAAGGCTCGTCGGAAACATGGGGCATCAAGCTCCATACGGAGCTTGATAAATTGACCCCACTGTTTCCTTCTGCCACCACCACCAAAACCAATATACAACTACCACCAGCATTGCCACTGCCAGTGTAGACTCTGCTTCTACTTATCTAATAAGTGGAAGATAGAAAAGTGATATTTTCAATGCCATTGTTACTATTGCTTAAACATCTAGAGGAGCAGCAGCAGCAGCAGTAGGCTCATCTTTAGCATTTGCTGTAGCAGGCAATATCATACCCACTAGTAGTAGGACATATGCAGGGCCTGTCCCTACCAGGATTAGTAGAAGCTCCCATAGAAGTACAGTGGAGGGAAACTGAAGATGCAGGTGCTGAATTGATATTGTTTAGCTCCAAGCATAGTTGTAGGATTTAGAGGGGGTCTGATGTTACCAAGCAGCATCCATGTAAACATCATTTAGACAGCCTACTTCCAAAGCCACCTGCACCTGTGTTTGCCAAAGTGCCACCATAATTTCTACTACTGCTAGCTCTGCCACTGGCCTAATTACATTCATATTTTATAGCTGAAGCCAAGTAGATTTATCAGAATCAGAAAGGTTATCTGTTAGCAGTAGCAGCAAGAAAAAATTCTGCGGAAATAATAGATAATCCCATTGTGCCAAGCAGTCAGGGAGACAAGGAAATTATAATGCAGGATTCCCTAACCTCTGGATTGATCAATGGGGATATTATTGTGAGTTCCAGCATGTCCACTATAGCCTTTACTATGGACCACCAGGAGAAACTTGATTAGGAGCTTGAGGAGATAGTGGAGGAGGAGATTCCACTACAGGGAATGTGCATAGTGGGCAGTAGTGCAAAGACCTTCTTAGTTTTAGGCTCTCTCCATCACCACCATCATCTACAGTTGTAAAGCAGCCAGTTACTATAAAATTGTCACCCTCTACCCATATTGCCACCTCCACTACTAGTACAATCCCTGTCACCAACATTTAATTAGCTTCACCAACATTAACACCACCACTAGTAGTTCCACCTGTTGCAATAGTAGGAGAAGAAAAAGTGAGAGCAGGGACAGAAAAAGTTTCCACATCTAAGATTGCCAATGAGAGCTCAACAGTGGTAGAAGGGCAAGCAGAGGAGGCGACTGTATCAAGTTGTTTAAAGGTGTGAGACCACTTTTAAGCACTGGAGATGGATTTTTTCCTAAGTGCAAATTGTGTGGCAAAGAAGTTATAGGGGGAAACACAAGGCTGTGTTATTGAGGGAAGAAAGTAGGGCCAGCAGCAGCACAGCAATATATTTAGCGCTGCCAGCACCACCACCTACTAGGAGCAACACTACAAGCAGAAGACAAAACAGAAGACATGTGTTCAGCCTACCTTATAGCATTTTTGAGGGTTTCACTCTAGGGAGATTTCCAGGAAGCAGTCAAAAAAAAACCTAACTAAGAGGTCAGCTAGTAGCTGTTGGTGGTGCATCCTTCACCATGCTTAAAGGGAAGCCTTTTAATAGCTCTCCAGGGTATCTGATGAGGATGTGCTAGTGCTACTGCTAGAGGTCTCACAGCTTCAGGCTGCTCCATTCATTGCAGGAACAGGTTGTTAGATCATCAGAGCTACCTACATGCCAAGATGTTGAATGAGCAGCATAATGCTGACACTCTATTGTAGGCTCTTAGGAAGATGATTGCACAGATGGTAGGAAAGTAGGCAGGCACTAAGTTGGGAACGTAGCCACCGATAAAGCAGCCAATATGGTGAAAAAGCAGTCAATGCCAAATACTTAGGAAACAGCTAGCCACTGTGTCCAACAGAGTTTTGGCACATATTTTTGTGCCATCCTTGGAAGTGTATTGTTCATGGTTTGTGTTCTATAATCTGGAGTCTGATTTAAGAAATGATGTTGCCTGCTGCTGTCCCTGCTGCTCTCCTGCTCTGTGGTGGTCAGTCAATGCTAGATCCTTAGGAAACAGCTAGCCATTGTGTCCAAGTTTTAGCACATCTTTGTTCATCGTCATTGGATGCTTAGCATGGTGGAAAAGGTCCTTTAGTGCAGGCCCTGGGAGCCGCATGCTAAGCCTCTTATTAGCATGGCTGGGATCTGTGAAGAAAAAAAGCAGGTTAGTGTGGCTCTCCAGCACGCTCAAGGTACGTATAAGTGACAGGTGAACTTTTTTTTAGCTTATAAACATTTACATTTGAGTAACAAAATGAATATTAATGTTCCGCGAATATTTATTTAATTTAACATTAAATGTATATTGAATAGTGCAGCCAACAAATATTCGGGGAAAACATTTTTTCCAAATATGTGTTATGAAAGATTCGGACAAACCCCATTTTTTTGAGCTGCACAAGTCTAATATCTACAAACTTGTTATGGAGCAGGTGCGTGGGAATGGGATGATTGTAGGAACTTTATTCCCTTTCCCCGATACTACTTTCAATCCACTTATGTACCTTCTGCTCAAGCTCAACATATAATAGCTCTTGAAGTAAAGTGTTAAGTCTAGAATATATGCATACCAAAACATATGGAAATATATTAAAATAAAATATTTCACTTACATATAAATACATAAAAAAAATGTTTTATTTAATTAAAGGCTAGATTACAAGTGGTGTGCTAACTATTGCACGCAACAGAAATAACGCTAGTATTACAATTTTAAAGTAAACGCAATCGCAAGATTTCCAACGCATTTTACGCTCATCAGGTTAGTGCAAATGAAAATGTTGCATAAAGGGTAGTGTAATAAAAAAAAAGATGCACCAAACATAACATAAATGCATTCAAATTTACAGTTACACTCATATAAACACTATTTGATAAATATTTACAAAAAAATGTATATAAGGGTTAACAGGTATATGGTATATGACAAGGTATTTGACTGCAAAAGGCTATATATACATACATATACAGTGGGGCAAAAAAGTATTTAGTCAGCCACCAATTGTGCAAGTTCTCCCACTTAAGAAGATGAGAGAGGCCTGTAATTTTCTTCATAAGTATACCTCAACTATGAGAGACAAAATGTGGAAACAAATCCAGACAATCACATTGTCTGATTTGGAAAGAATTTATTTGCATATTATGGTGGAAAATAAGTATTTGGTTACCTACAAACAAGCAAGATTTCTGTCTCTCACAGGCCTGTATCTTCTTCTTTAAGAGGCTCCTCTGTCCTCCACTCATTACCTGTATTAATGGCACCTGTTTGAACTTGTTATCAGTATAAAAGACACCTGTCCACAACCTCAAACAGTCACACTCCAACCTCCACTATGGTGAAGACCAAAGAGATATCGAAGGACACCAGAAGCAAAATTGTAGACCTGCACCAGGCTGGGAAGACTGAATCTGCAATAGGCAAGCAGCTTGGTGTGAAGAAATAAACTGTGGGAGCAATAATTAGAAAATGGAAGACATACAAGACCACTGATAATCTCCCTCGATCTGGGGCTTCACGCAAGATCTCACCCCGTGGGGTCAAAATGATCACAAGAATGGTGAGAAAACATCCCAGAACCACATGGGGGACCTAGTGAATGACCTGCAGAGAGCTGGGACCAACGTAACAAAGGCTACCATCAGTAACACACTACGCTGCCAGGGACTCAGATCCTGCAGTGCCAGACGTGTCCTCCTGCTTAAGCCAGTACATGTCCGGGCCCGTCTGAAGTATGCTAGAGAGAATTTGGATGATCCAGAAGTGGATTGGGTGAATGTCATATGGTCAGATGAAACCAAAGTAGAATTGTTTAGTAGAAACACAACTCGTCGTGTTTGGAGGAGAGAGAATGCTGAGTTGCAACCAAAGAACACCATACCTACTGTGAAGCATGGGGGTGGCAACATCATGCTTTTGGGCTGTTTCTCTGCAAAGCGAACAGGACGACTGATCCGTGTACATGAAAGAATGAATGGGGCCATGTATCGTGAGATTTTGAGTGCAAACCTCCTTCCATCAGCAAGGGCATTGAAGATGAAACGTGGCTGGGTCTTTCAGCATGACAATGATCCCAAACACACCACCCGGGCAACAAAGTATTGCCTTCGTAAGAAGCATTTCAAGGTCTTGGAGTGGCCTAGCCAGACTCCAGATCTCAACCCCATAGAAAACCTTTGAAGTCTGTGTTGCCCAGCGACAGCCCCAAAACATCACTGCTCTAGAGGAGATCTGCATGCAGGAATGGGCCAACATACCAGCAACAGTGTGTGACAACTTTGTAAAGACTTACAGAAAATGTTTGACCTCTGTCATTGCCAACAAAGGATAACAAAGTATTGAGATGAACTTTTGATATTGACCAAATACTTATTTTCCACCATAATTTGCAAATAAATTCTTTCCAAATCAGACAATGTGATTGTCTGGATTTGTTTCCACCTTTTGTCTCTCATAGTTGAGGTATACCAATGATGAAAATTACAGGCCTCTCTCATCTTCTTAAGTGGGAGAACTTGCACAATTGGTGGCTGACTAAATTCTTTTTTGCCCCACTGTACATGTCTTAAAATGTGTATTATGTATATATGGGTTTACATATGTATTTACTGTATATTAACGGTACATATTTCACATTCCAGTGTTCTTCACATACAGAAAAATATATGCGCTTTAGATTTATAGGGACATTAAACCCAAAATGTTTCTTTCATGATTCAGATAGAGAATGCAACTTTAAACAACATTCCAATTTACTTCTATTATCTAATTTGCTTCATTCTTTAAATATCCCTTCTTGAAGAAATAGCAATGGACATAGGTGAGCCAAGCACACAATGCAACTATGTTCAACCACCAATCAGCAGCTACTGGGCCTATCTAGATATGCTTTTCAGCAAAGAATATCAAGAGAATGAAGCAAATTAGATAATAGAAGTAAATTAGAAAACATTAAAAAATATTAATAATAATTATTACAAATTATTATACATACTGTAATATATATATATATATATATATATATAAATAAAAAAAAATATATATATATATATATATATATATATATATAGAGAGAGAGAGAGAGAGAGAGAGAGGGAGAGAGAGAGAGTAAAAGAATGAGTGAACTCGCCAGGACTTTTCAGAAATTTATTCCAAATATGTTACATATTTGGAATCTGTTGGTGCAATGATAAATGCCAAGAGCGTATGCTGTCTGCATTTATCGATGTGCAGCAGACATGACCCGTAATATCGGATCATGTCCGCTCGCACCTTCTTATATATGCCCCATTGTTCTTTTCAGGAGCTGGGACTTTCTAGCCATTCTTTTGGCTCTAAAGGCCTCATATCTTCTAGACACCAGCAAAAACATTAAAATACCTTTAACTGGGGGGCGTGACCAAGCCGCAGCCATGATCAGACACAGAACAATTTAGCTCCGATCTCAATTTTGAAATCTAGTAGGCTATCTCGCTATATCTACAGCTTCCTGCACATTAATCCTACCTACTTATCAAGGAGTTATTTCTAACTCAGAAGATACTACTTTTATTGAGATCCCTCAAGCAGAAGATCCAAGCCAGACTGCTTAAGACTAAACGCTGCGGACCATCTCACAATACCAACTACCCCCCACCCCGGTTTGAGGGCTAACCGGATAGAGTTGCGCCTATTTGTTGACTCTAATCCAGGGTGGAACAACTACTTATCCGTTATTAATTTATCTGCCTACAAATGGAGGAGGACCTCTACTTACAAATACAAGCTCTTTTGGGAAACATAGAGCGTCGGAAGTGCCACGACTATGAAGATCTCTCTCATACATTAAGAGCCATGAGGGAAAAGGGAGATGATGATGTGCTCAAGATGGCCGACAGCAAGTGCAACGATCTGCTGCACGAAGCCTCAGCAACTAACGAAAGCTACCTACACTCTAAAATGGATCTTAAGCTAGCGACAAGAGAGTTGCCGAAGAAACAGGGAATTGTCTCCCCTTCTAGAGAGCCTTGATTTCCTGGGTTAGGCTCAGCTCTAACACCTTTGTGCTAATGATCTCTATGCAGAATTCTCCTCAGTCACAACCCGTAATGGAGCGGCCGGCCTCCGGGTATGTAACGAGACACTGGTTGGAGCATGAGACTGCATCAGCCAGGATCTTACTACACAGAGGCAACAAAGAGACACTTTGTACCACACAAGTAGAGCTGATGCCCTGACAGCCACAAAATACAGTTTAAGTACCCAACTACAATTTGCATTGTTCCGTAACCAGTCGTCCCTTCATGAGATACGGCCTCCCTACAATCTGTCTGAATTTCTCTCATGCAGTTTGTTCAGCTCGGCTCCGTTATCCAGGAGAGGTGATGGCTGACTGTATTACCACTAGTAAAGGCTATTTACGAGGTTCCCAGCTACCCACCTACTTAGTTCCTACTGTCTTAGCATAAATTACCCCGTTTTGACCTTATAATGAAATAATACCATGGACCTTTTGTTTCTCTCTCATGTGTACTGTACAACTTAATAACATAGAAAACAACATAAGTTAAAACATAAGTATATCCATTTACAAAATGGATATACTTATGTTTTAACTTATGTTGTTTTCTATGTTATTAAGTACACCCCAAAACTTCTATGATTATCTAGCTGGTTACTAGTAGGTTAACAATAGTGATCCTCCCATGATTATATATGCTATATATGCTCAATCTTGTCATACATTCTTACTGATTATAGAGATCTACCGGCCAAATTACATAGCTTTGAAATATGGACAGAGAACCATACAGGCTCCTCAGGTTAGTTTTTGTAGTGAGATATTCTCATCTACCCTGAGAAGGTTCTATACCCTATACTACCATCCCTAAATTCTCCAGTAATGTATATTCTAAGGCAACCCAACAGATTAATATTGCCCGTCATTTTGCCAATAAAATTAGTACCTTTATCACATATCTAATAGTCACCCACTGCCCCCTATCAGTAAAGCTAGAGTACCCACATGTGAAAATATAATCCTTATAATCCCACTAGATCACACTCCTATATGACAGTTGGATATCAAAGTCTCACACTCTATGGTTAGGAAGACCCCCCCTCCCCATTATTATCTTTGAGCTTATATAGGTCTTTCTCTTATCATTGAAGTCTGTTCTCAGGTTTTAAAAACTTACACTCTGGATTTAACTCTAAGGCTATAATTGTCAACTCATCCGCCCTTTATCTTTTCATCATCAAATATCAGATGCTATTTAATCCCCCCCATTAATATTAAAGTGGCTCTTGCCCGCTGTACCCTCTCACCCAACACCACACTCAACAATTCAGCTCACCATACATTAACTTTGAAGTTTTCATTGAATTTTATGTTTATTAATTAGTCCATAGTGACTGTCTATGTAACTACCAATTAAAATTAGCGCTCTGAACTAACTGGTCCATAAGAGACCTGAGCAGTAGTTACCCCAATGCAATATATATTACAGAAAATGAGGTTATATTTACATAGGCTCAATATTATAATAGACTGCTACTTTTTGTACTGCTTTTGATACTAATCTTCACGTCATGTTTTATTTGTAGATTATAGATTTTAACTTATTACATTTCTATATTTAAGAGGAAGAATGTTTACACTCTTGTGTATGTAACTAAGGTTTCATGCTGTCGGTTTACATGTAGATGGATGTGAAGGTTTTTCATATTGGCCTAAAGTAACGTCTTCAGAAAGTTTCTAAAGCCCTATCACTTCTTGTATGTTTTGCAAACCTCAATAAAAATTTCTTAAAAAAATACCTTTAACTGAAAGTGATGAGGCTGCTTTTCTTTAAGGGACATTAAACAAAAAAAAAACATTCTTTTCTACATAGAACATACCATTTTAACTTTCTCAATAAATTTCCTTTATTTTCTTGGTATCCTTTGTTGAATGAGCATTAGTGCACTACTGGTAGCTAGCTGAAACACATCTGGGGAAACCAATGTAATGCTCCCAGCAATGCATTACTGCTCCTGAGCCCTACCTAGGTATGCTTTTCAACAAAGGATACCAAGGGAAGGAAGCCAATTAGATAAAAGATAAAATAAAATGGGAATTGGTTATATATTGAATGATGTAGCTGAATCATGAAGTTTAATTTTGACTTTACTCGCCCCTCTTACCATTTTCTACTTTCTGCAATGATCTAGTATTTAGTATTTGAGATACTACAACTTTTGATGGATTAGGTGTATCATCTCTTCCCATTTGTTGCATGTGATTTTTCGGCAGGTTTTTTTTTATTTTTTTTATTTTGTACTTATTTTGTTCTTAACAAAACTTTCAATTAAGACGGTACTGTTTTTTCAACTGATCCTTAAACTTCTATATTTTTCAGGAAGCTTCTTGGGAATTATGCTGACCCCTCTTCCCTTAAAGTGAAGGTAAACGAATGAGAGTGCCGGATTTTAAAAATACCATTAAAAACAGTGGCACTTTCATTCATGAAAGTTTACATTTCAGCCAGATTTGTTAAAATACTTACCTTTTTTGTCTCTTCTTACATCAGCAATGATGAATCCGGCTTCTTCAATCACGGCGTGGTCTCAGGCAATGTTTGGCTCTGGGGGGGAAGCCGTGATTGAAGGAAGCTGGATTCGTCATTGCTGACCCAAGAAGAGACGACCTGCGGGCGGGGAATCGCTGCTCCGGCTTGCAAGAAGAAAAGGTAAGTATTTTAACAAAAACGCTGTTTCATGTTGCTTAATGCAATCTATTAGACCGCTTTTTCTGCGGCTCACACTCTCTGTATAACTTTTTAGAAGGATATCAGTAAAAATAAAGCAAATTAGATAAGAGAGGAAAATTGGACAAGTTCTTTAAAATCAATTTGGGTTTAATGTCCCTTGTCTCCAAGCTACATATCAGGGGTATCCTAAATATTCCTAGGGGTTTTCACAAGATCGGGTGATAAATTTTCAACCTTTTTGAAATGTGTCCCTATATAAAAAATAAAAAAGGCCATAGTTGCAGGCCCTACGTGAACCATCGCCCAAAATATGGCGATCCCAATATTGACAATAAAACCTTATGAAAACAACAAACAGGTTGCATAATGTCCCTTCCTGACCACAACCATAGCACTTAAGTATCATCCCCATTAAATGTGTGAAATCTTCCTTTTATTGTAGGAGTGAGGGCCTCATTCCAGAAGTAGAAACCATGCTTTATTGGTTGATAAAATAAGGCCTTTAATAGTAATTGCCCTTTTGGGGCTGTAATGACCCTACTGCACCAAAGCCTCAACTTTGAATTTTTGAATATATGGGTTGTCACAAAATGCATAGAAATAAATTGGAAAGTTTGTTTAAAATGATATGCTCTCAATTATTAAAGAAAATTGTTGGGTTTCGTATCCCTTTAAGATTTAAGCACCAAGAGTTATATAAAACGCTAAGTTTATGGTGTTGTAATTTGATCTTGCCTGAAAGTAATATTTACTAAATATCTTCCATCTAACAGATGTCACAGCATTATGATGTTAATACTTACTGCCTGCTGCACCCCTTGTATTCGGCTGTTTGATTGGTTCAGAAATAGGCATTCTCTCCTAACTCCATAAGGATTTATTAGTGAAATGTTGATCATAAGATTCTTAAAGGGGACATTGTTTTGCAGAATCCAGCTCTTTATTATAGGTTTCTGCAAAGGTCAACAAAATAAATTCAGTGGGAGTAATTTTGGCCATCGATTTGGGAAAACCTGCATTCCTGTGCCAAGTAAAACGTGCTTGCAAATGCTTGTTAGTGTTCACCAATAGAGCTACAGAAGTTTGTCAATCAACTAATGAGAATGGATTCCGTGGTGTCCAGTTCTGGAAACGTAAAAATAATAGCTACAAATTATTCTGAAAAAAAAACCCAATTATCTTCTTTTTCAATGAAAAACACATTTTTAACACTAAGCCAAAATTACAATCCTGCAGTGTTTTTAAAGCCTTGAAAAGAAAATATAAAAGTACATGTGAAGAAATTAAATTTATTACTAACAAGAAGCAAAAGTTTTGCTTTTTCTGTCAAGATATTGCATAATTTTAACTAGCTGTACTGTTGGACGTAATCAAGCTTTTTCAAAACATTCACAACTTACTGGCAAATGGATAATTATCATCAAAAACAGATCATTATGTACTGTACCTTCATATGTATAATGAATAAAGAATGCAGTTTAATCTAGTTCAGTGACAAGATTTCATCACTAAGTACATGGAGGGTAGCCGCTGATTATTGAATTAAAGCAAGCGTGAAAATTCAATAAAAGAGAATTAAGAAAAGTCATAACATAGCTTTTCCAATATTATTTGGTATGTGAATGAATCTGGGAAGCCGCTTTGTCACCAAATAGTCATAATAATACAAATTAATTAAACATGTTCTATAAAGTAAATAAAAAATAAAACTGATCTTAGTCATATTTTGCCATAAAAAAAAAAAATAGTTCCTAAAGGAAATCCTGTTTGAGATTAATTAAAATGTATTGTGTTTTTACAATTAACTTAAAAAGTATTGTTTATATGGAAACAAAAGTCACTACAGTATAAAAAGCTGGGTGAGTTAGAAATGACATACCTTATATGTTTAAACAGAATTGTGTATATGAAAGAGCAGAATTAAATATTTTTTTGCATAAAAAGGGTTAAATAAAAGCTACATAAATTTAAGGCAAAACTAACATTATGGGGCCTATCTACTATGGTGCGAGCGGACATGATCTGATATAGCGGATCATGTCCGCTGCACATTGATAAATGCTGACAGCTTACGCTGTCGGCATTTATCATTGCACCAGCAGTTCTTGTGAACTGCTGGTGCAATGCCGCCCCCTGCAGAATTGGTGGCCAAACATTCGCTAACAGGGGGTGTCAATCAACCCGATCGTATTCGATCGGGTTAATTTCTGTCCGCGGCCTCAGAGCAGGAGGACAAGTTATGGAGCAGCGGTCATACGGAGCTTGATAAATATGCCCCAAAGGCTCCATGTTCTAAAAGGCGAGAGAATAAACTTCTCAATTTGAGAAGTTGTCCACTCACCTTCTCTACATACGGGCAGCGGACAAACAGGATCCACTGACGTATGTATTATTACACTATCAAGTGAGTGCATAAAGCCGCCCCTTCTCTCGCAGGACCAATCGCATGAGAGAAGGGACTGTCAATCACCGAGAGCTAATGAGTTCTTGGTGAATTCTCCTCGCCACCTCAGAGGTGGCTTAGGGTGTAAAAATGACCACTGCTTCTTACATTGCGGGAAGCAGACTCACATATGCAAACCTGCCCCTGCTTTCGCTGCTTAGTACATGGAGCCCAAAAGTGCATGATTATGCGTAACTGATTCCAGGTGCTCTACTTTTTTTTTTTTTTTTAATAAGCTCTTTAAAACATTATGAAAATTTTTCTTTGAGTATCAGGTGCCTCTTAAAACATCTTACAAAAACTTATTCATCACAGGAATCATGAAGGAAACATTTTGTATTTCAATATTCCTTTAAGCTATTCAAAACACAAATGAATTACATAATTTAATATACATTGATTTAATTATAATATTTTGTGCAACAAACACTAAAACAATGTAAGATTAGCTACATTTAGCTTAAAGGTACAGTCTACACCAAATTTGTTAATGTTTAAAAAGATAGATAATGCACTTTACTACCCATTCCCCAGCTTTGCACAACCGACATTATTATATTAATATACTTTATAACATTTAAACCTCTAAATTTCTGCCTGTTTCTAAGCCACAACAGACAGCCTCTTTTCACATGCTTTTTTATTAGCTTTTCACAACAGGGGAGTGCTAATTCATGTGTGCCATATAGATAATATCGTACTCCCGTGGAGTTGTGCATGACACAGCACTAATTGGCTAAAATGCGATCAATAGATAATAAATAAATAGCCATGTGATCAAGGGGCTGTCAAAAGAGGCTTAGATACAAGGTAATCACATAGGCAAAAAGTATATTGTTATTACCATTTTGGTTATGAAAAATTGGAGAATGGGTAATAAAGGGATTATCTATCTTTTTAAACAATAAACATTTTGGAGTATACTGTCCATTTAATGTTGGCTTACACTTTAGCTGGGTGTTCAGAAAAATAATCCAGGTGGTGTGTCCATTAAATAGGTCCTGTGGAGAACACTGCGTTAGTTTCCCTATAAAATGAACACAATATTAATGCAGTAGATTGAAACATCATATTATAAGACCAGAAAACGCAACTGTTTATGCACAGTAAATCAGAGACAAAAAGGTAGCATCTTAATATCCAAGCAAGTAGATTTTATAGTAATTTATAAACTAAAAAAGGTCAGAAAATAGAACAAGTACCATATTATAACATGAGGTCTGAACACGATCCACTCTAGTAGCTTGTGGAGCACCAAAAACCGTGCAGTCTTGTCCTCCATTTGCAAGTATGCTATGTATATACCTTACTTATATCTATTTATATTAGTCAATGTGTCTTGTAGTTGTTCAGATTTTGACAATATTCACTGCACGCAGAATGCTCTTTAACAGGTCACTGGAGATGACAATGTACTCTGCAGGCAGAACTCTCTATAACTAATCACTGAAGGTGCATCATTTTACACCAGAACATTTACAGGCAGTGCAGGAGATCCTGTTTTAGAAAGACTACAATTCCCAGCAATTCCCCAAAAATGGGATTTCCCAAACTATGTTAAAATTTTCCATTGAGGCTTAAACTACAGATTAAGAGGCCCATTTATTAAGCTCCGAATGGAGCTTGAGGGCCCGTGTTTCTGGCTAGTCTTCAGACTCGCCAGAAACAGCAGTTATGAAACAGCGGACTGAAGACCGCTGCTTCATAACCCTGTCCACCTCTTTTGATCAGGTCCGACAGACATTTGATAAATAGGCCTCATAATATCAAGTATCTCCAGGTTAGCCCGACAACTCCTTTTATTAAACCAGTGGGTATTCACATGTAAAGCATAATACAATCAGAAATCCCACAGGGAAGGCTACACTAAGGGAATCCCAAGCAAGTATAATAAATTGATGGATTAGCACAGGCAGGTGGGGCTAAAAAACAGTCTTACCTATACTAAACTATTAAAGCCACTTAGCTGCTATTAATACTAATTGTAGAGAAAAAAAGGAATAAAAAAAGTAAAAGTCAGAATTGAATACAAATGTCTATGAACATCTTTCCACTGATGTCTAATGGAATGTTTGAAAGAATTAATTTGTCCAAAAAAAATATATATCTACAGTGAGGGAAAAAATTATTTGATCCCCTGCAGATTTTGTACGTTTGCCCACTGACAAAGAAATGATCAGTCATTATCAATAGGATTGAGCTTGCATTCTATTGGCTGATTGGAATAGCCAATAGAATGCAAGCTCAATCCTATTAGCTGATTGCAGCAGCCAATAGGATTTTCCCCCTTTAATTCCTATTGGATGATAGAATTCTATCAGCCAATCGGAATGTAAGGGACGACATCTTGGATGACGTACCTTAAAGGGAAACTTCATTCTACGTTGACCATCGTAAGAAGAGGAGCTCCGCGCCGGATGTCTTGAAGATGGACCCGCTCCGTGCCAGTTGGCTGAAGATAGAAGATGCCGTCTGGATGAAGACTTTTGCCGGCTTCGATGAGGACTTCGGCCCACTTGGATGAAGACTTCTTCCAGCTTCAATGAGGACTTCTGCTGCTTGGATGAGGATGGATGTCCGGTCTGCAAGTGGATCGTCGGGGGTTAGTGTTAGGTTTTTTTAAGGGTTTATTGGGTGGGTTTTATTTTTAGAGTAGGGTATGGGCAATAAATTAGCTAAATGCCCTTTTAAGGGCAATGCCCATACAAATGCCCTTTTCAGGGCAATGTGGAGCTTAGGTTTTTTAAATAGGCTTTTTATTGGGGGGGTTGGTTGTGTGGGTGGTGGGTTTTACTGTTGGGGGGTGTTTGTATTTTTTTTTGCAGGTAAAAGAGCTGATTTCTTTGGGGCAATGCCCAGCAAAAGGCCCTTTTAAGGGCCATTGGTAGTTAATTGTAGGCTAGGGTTTTTATTTTTATTTTGGGGGGGCCTTTTATTTTGATAGGGCTATTAGATTAGGTGTAATTCATTTTTATTTTTAATACTGTGGTTTTTTATTTTTTGTAACTTACTGCTTTTTATTTTTTGTAACTTAGGCCTAGATTTGGAGTTTGGCGGTAGCCGTGAAAACCAGCGTTAGAGGCTCCTAACGCTGGTTTTAGGCTACCTCCGGTATTTGGAGTCATTAAAAAAAGGGTCTAACGCTCACTTTTCAGGCCGCGACTTTTCCATTACCGCAGATCCCCTTACGTAAATTGTGTATCCTATCTTTTCAATGGGATTTTTCTAACACCGGTATTTAGAGTCGTGTCTGAAGTGAGCGTTAGACATCTAACGACAAAACTCCAGCCGCAGGAAAAAAGTCAGTAGTTAAGAGCTTTCTGGGCTAACGCCAGTTTATAAAGCTCTTAACTACTGTACTCTAAAGTACACTAACACCCATAAACTACCTATGTACCCCTAAACCGAGGCCCCCCCCACATCGCCGACACTCGATTAATTTTTTTTAACCCCTAATCTGCCGACCGCCACCTACGCTATACTTATGTACCCCTAATCTGCTGCCCCTAACACCGCCGACCCCTATATTATATTTATTAACCCCTAACCTGCCCCCCCACAACGTCACAGCCAGCTACCTACAATAATTAACCCCTAATCTGCCGACCGCAAAGCGCCGCCACCTACGTTATACTTATGTACCCCTAATCTGCTGCCCCTAACACCCCCGAACACTATATTATATTTATTAACCCCTAATCTGCCCCCCTCAACGTCGTCTCCACCTGCCTACACTTATTAACCCCTAATCTGCCGAGCGGACCGCACCGCTATTATTATAAAGTTATTAACCCCTTATCCGCCTCACTAACCCTATAATAAATAGTATTAACCCCTAATCTGCCCTCCCTAACATCGCCGACACCTAACTTCAATTATTAACCCCTAATCTGCCGACTGGAGCTCACCGCTATTCTAATAAATGTATTAACCCCTAAAGCTAAGTCTAACCCTAACACTAACACCCCCCTAAATTAAATATAATTTTAATCTAACGAAATTAATTAACTCTTATTAAATAAATTATTCCTATTTAAAGCTAAATACTACCTGTAAAATAATCCTAATTTAGCTACAATATAAATTATATTTTTTTTCAGCTCAAACAGCCCCATTGTTTTCTATGGGGGAATCGTGCACGAGCCACGTTTTTGAGGCTTGCCGCTTGCGTAAGCAACTCTGGTATCGAGAGTTGAAGCTGCGTTAAATATGCTCTACGCTCCTTTTTGGAGGCCCTAACGCAGCCTTTATGTGGACTCTCAATACCAGAGTTATTTTTATGGTGCGGCCAGAAAAAAGCCGGCGTTAGTTTTTTCGGGTCGTTACCGACAAAACTCCAATCTAGCCGTTAGTGTTTATTTTTTTGTAATTTAGACATTTTTAATTGTAGATTTAAATAATTTGAGTAGGGCTAGGTTTTTAAATATGTAACATAGTTAATTTAATTGGTAGTTGAAAGTATTTTTAGTATAATAGTTAGGGTAGGTTAATTAATAGTTTAATATAGTTTAATGTAATTTTAGCATAATAGTTAGGGTAGGTTAATTAATAGTTTAATATAGTTTAATTTAATTCTACAGGTAAGTTTTAATTTATTATAAGATAGGGATGAGTTAATTTTAATGTAAAGTTGTAGGTTGTTAGGTTTAGGGGTTAATAGCTAAATTTAGTTTATGGCGATGGGGGGGGCTGGCGGTTTAGGGGTTAATAGGTTTAGTTAATGGTAGTGATGTGGGAGGCCAGGGTTTTAGGGGTTAATAATTTTATTACAGTTGCAGTGGGGTCCGGGAGTGGCGGAATAGGGGTTAATAACTTTATTTATTGGCGGCGGGGTTGGGGCAGCAGATTAGTGGTGTTTAGACTCGGGGCTTATGTTAGGGTGTTAAGTGTAAACGTTTACTGGTTTTCTACCATATAAATCAATGGGATATCTGGCAGCATAGAAAATAAGCTTTTGCTGCTTTCAGACTCCCATTGATTCCTATGGCATCTGCGGCCTCCAAGGTGGCCGATTGAAAACCAGGTGCACTGGGCCGGAATAGTGGTGAGCATACCTGTTAGAAATTTGATAACTTGCAAAGGTGTCAGATAGTGCCGAATTTGTATTCGGAACATCTGTAATGACATAAGCATCGATCTGTGTCGGATTGAGGACCGGCAGAATCGCATGTTACGCTCACAAATGTCAACTTTTGCCGGTCTGTAGGCTTTGATAACTAAGTCGAATCAAGCTCGCCACAATTACGATGCGGAATTCCAGCGTATTTGTGGTTGACGGCTTGATAAATAGGCCTCTAACCCTTTACTTCAGGTCTCAGGTCACAAGAATTCTAATAGCACTAATTTACCTTGTGCTTGAGTGCAAGCCAACGCCATAACTATAAACTTCTAATATCAGCAATATATAGCAATGTTGGATGCTCTAAATCTTCTCTGGTAAATCTGTTTCACCATGGACTTGTAATAACAATTTGCACGCTAATTTTAGCGCGGTCCTGCAAGATTTCACTTGTAATCTAGGCCTATGTTTGGTTGCTGTTGTTAGTGAAATTAATCCTGTGATTATAATGCTACTCTTTATATTTTCTTTCATATTTCTATAAAAACATGGTGCCAGTGCATATGTTGTTTTTTCCTTAGTTAACAGTTCGTTTATGAAGAAAAACAAGAAAGGTAGTTCCTTGTTATATACAAAGTGACAGTTTAATTTGTTTTCTTTTAATGAAGTTAAAAGACCATATTAGCAGAAGATATGTTGTTATTATTGTATCTTTGGCTATTTTATTATATAAACCTAAAGATGGCTAACAATTATGTGGAGTATTATGTTCTGCTGTAATAGAACAAGCATATATTCAGTGCTGCCTGGTATTCAGATATATATTTTGATCCTATACAAAATATTTTTTGTCACAATTCATCTTTATTTTTAATCTGATCATGCTAAAGTAAAATTACAAATACAAAAAAGGGTCCTTTATATAGCTTAATAAAAATATATGTATAGATGAGCATGAGTATTCTATGAATTCACTAATAGGACAACCATGAGGTGAAACTTGTGTCCTAGTTTATTCTGGTATATCTTTTATTTGTTTATTGAAGAACAATGTATAACATTGTTACAAACATTACTACAAACACTGCTGTCATATAGTGCTTAAGAGAAGTGCATGCTTGTACGAGGTAGTAAGGAGTTAACTTGAATCGTCCACCAGAAAGAAGATTTGGTACTTTTTTTATTCTAAAGTTAGAAGATGAAATTAAAAATGGTTGCTTCCCTTGTCCAATGCATATTTTTTTAAAATAATTTATTATTTCATGCTGTAATTTATTAGTTTATTCTGTAGTCATGTGCTATAATTGCAGAGGTGTGTAATGGGGAGAGCAATATATACTTGTCCGTGTACAACTGTGTATAAAAGACAGGAGAGGAACACATCATCACTGCACTTCCATCTACCCGGAATGCTCTTGCCGCAATCATAGCGTTAACTGAAGCTATGTACAATAATAATGATTTATTATCTTTGTTATTATCTCTGTTAAACCTAAACAGAGTGTTGTATTTAATATCTTTGCATTGTAGAGTTTTGTTATTTCTGTTAAATAAAATGTGGGTGTGCTAATCCCCTTTGGGCAAAGGTTATCAGCTACCCTCCATTCAGAGCAAAACAATGATCTTAAGCCTACTTCAGTATGCTCTCATGAACTTATTAAAGGAGCAATGGAAAACAAGACAATTATGTTAATTTAAATAGAAGTATATGCCAAGAAAACACTATGTAGTGAGCAAAGGTAGTCTTACCGCTCTCAGTGACACCCCGTCCTCTACGGTTCCTCTCCGGATCAATACTCTGCCCACTGGCAGTTCCCGGCGGCTCTTCACGGCTCACCTACTCCAATTTTCAATTTGAAAGTGCCGACTATTGCCGCTCTGCCTCTGCTCCCCTCACCAGTATGTGGCGCCTGACGTCACCCGGCTTACCAGGTCATGTGACTTCCTCTCTGCCTCTGGTGTCTCCGTTCGGTCTGGGGGGTTCCTCCTTGGATTTGGGTGTCACTGGTCCTGGCGGTCCACTTTGGAAGTCCTGTGGGATGACCCAGATACCACTGGGAATTGGTAGCTAAAAGTTTTACTGAAACCTGACCGGACGGCACTCTCCTATGCCGTATTGCAGCAACACCAAGAAAAACCGGCACAGGTATAAAACTTTAGAATGTTTCTTTATTACTCCTTCTTAAAACACAACTTGTTGTTAAAATCACAGCACAGATCTGATAGACATGTCTAACATGTTTCGGCTTTAGTTAGCCTTAATCATAGACTCTACTTGTCAAGGTCAATTGCTGACTTTTATTTCACTCCCTCTTCATTGATTGGTTATCTGTGCTAGATATTCCTAATTCTGTTACCCTATTCGTCAGAGGACACTAATAGCTTACTGGTGCTCACCTGGTGCCTGAAAAATATTTGTTTCCCCATTTAGAAAGAAACCTGTTAAATAAACTATTTCATAGTATTATTTAAAAAGACATGTAAGCACAATTTTCACTAAAAAAGTAGTTTTCATTTAGAAATGACTGGATGTTAGACTATTTCATAGATTATATAGGAAAACACATATGCACAATTTCATTAGCATTAGATTATTCGCCTTAATCTCTCTTAGAAAAAAACTTTAGTGCATCATTTATTTATATTTAATAATGCCCATTCTAATCTATTGCCTTTTACCAAAACTGGATGTGTCACCATATTGTCATAGTATCACATAACTCAATCTGGTACATACTTCTGTGTATACACACATATGTTCCCTATTACTGTTATTGTTTCTAGTAGATGTTATTTTCAGTAATTAATTTTAGTTGTAAAAATGAAAGGGAGAAATAATAGGTAAGGTGCAAAATAAGGTAAACTTTTAATCACTCTTGATGGTTAACCCATCATATTTAGTATGATAATGCCTTTAGTGCAGTATTCTTATGTGTTTGATCTCACCACTAATAGCTAGAGCTAAAGCCATAATTGGAAAACTCAAATTGAACAGTATACCTCCTTTTATACATTGGATTCTCACTTATTTAATGCCAATGATTAATCAAATCGGTCTCAATATTTAAACCTTTCGGCATACGTGTGTTCAATTTGAAGATCCAAAAGGCCTCTTTCTTATATAGCTCCTTTACTCTACTGCCTCCTCTCGGTTTGTTTTTAATGATATCTTTAATCATCCAGGCAAATGTTTTGGCACTACCTCCATGCTCATGGATAAAGTGTTTGGATGCCCCTGTTGCTGTCCTCCCTTTCTCAATGTCGTTTAAATGTTCCCGTATCCATTCACGTGTCTCTCTTGTTGTGCACCCTATATACTGTTTCTGACAATGTGTACAGGTGATTGCATAAATCGCAAATTCAGAGCGACAATTAGTACAGATGTTACAGTCAAAAACTCGTTGTGTGTAGCATGATTGGAAAACCTTACTGCTTGTGGAATAACCACATGCAGTACAACCATGTGATCCACATTTGTAATGCCCTTTACAGCTAAGCCAGCTGCTTTCCTTCTGTGGTTTTTTGAGTGCACTGGGTGAGACAATGTTGCCAATCGTTAAGTTTCTTTTTTAAACAAATTGGCAACCTTTATCTATCACATCTTTCAGTGCTTCATCTGCCCTTAGGATGGTCAAATTCCTCTTTATAATCTCACAAACCTCCCTATATTGATTAGAATAGTTTGTCACAAATGTTATCTCGCTTGACCTTTTGTTAGTACCTGATGTTTTTGGCTTTAGTAAATCTGCCCTAGAGATTTTTTGTACATCAAAGTAGGCCTTTTGTAGAGGCCCGTTGGGGTAACCCCTCGCCTTAAGTTTTTTCCATAGCAACTTGCTTTCTTTTTGATAGTCTGCTTCTCTGGAGCAGTCGCATTTCAGCCTTATGAACTGTCCCTTTGCCACTCCATAATTCATATGGCGTGGATGACAGCTCCTTGCATGGAGAAACGCATTAGCAGTAATTGGCTTTACATATAAAGTTGATATTACTGCTCCTTCTGCTATATCCCCTTCCAGTTCAACATCTAAATATGGTACTTTTTTGGTGTCAAAAGCATAAGTAAACTGTAAGCCAGCTCTATTGCAATTTGGGTATTCCATAAAGGATACACTTTCTGCTTCCGTGCCTGACCAAACCATTATCAAATCATCAATGTAGCGCTTGTATGCTACAATTGAGTTTCTAAAGGGATTGTCATCTGCATAGACGTGGGACAGCTTCCACCAACCCATATAGATGTTTGCAAAGGCTGGGGCAAATTTTGCCCCCATGGCTGTCCCACGCCTCTGCAGATAAAACAAACCATTAAACTCAAAATAGTTATGAGTTAATAGGAAAAGGAGGGTTTCACAGGATGAAGCTTTTGAGGTTGGTGTCATAATCACTGAAGCTGTCCAACATATATTTAACAGCTTCTAGGCCTTCCTTGTGGGGGATAGCTGAGTAAAGGCCCACCACATCTATGGTGAGCCAGTTGTAATTAGATTCCCAGACTAAGTCTTCTGTTAAGTTTAACAGGTGCTTAGTGTCCCTTAGAAATGATGGCAATTTCCAGACGACGGGCTGGAGGAGAGACTCTATCCAGTTGGACAGGTTCTCAAATAGAGAACCTACACCAGACACTATTGGGCGTCCTTTGACATCCTCCAAGGTCTTATGCACCTTCGGCAAATGGTGGAAGATCGGGGGGAACCGGCTCCTCCACCATCAAATACTCAAAGGTATCTGGATCTATTACCCCAAGCTCCAGCCCGTCGTCCAGCAAACTCCTCATCTCTCTTTGGAAAGTCAAAACCGGGTTCCCCCGTAACACTAGGTACACCTCCTCATCATTGAGTTGTCTCAATGCCTCTTGGACATAGGAGCTTCTATCCATAACCACAATGGAGCCTCCCTTGTCCGAATTTTTTATTACCACATCTTCCCTTTGTTTCAGAAGTTTTAAGCCAATTTTCTGTTTAGCTGTTAGATTCTCTCTATGTGTTTTTCCTTTTGACTTCAGTATCACTAAGTCTTCCTCCACTCTCTTGTGAAATTGTTCTCATATGTTCCCTCTATTTCTTGTGGGGTAAAATGTTGACTTAGGTCTGTAACCTGTATGTGAACTTTTGATGTCCTCAAGTGTATTGCTGTCTTTTTCTAGCTGATACAGAGTTAGGAAATCCACAGCGTCTTTTATCTGAAAATAATCATTTTCCACTCTCCTATCAACATTAGTGTTAACCTGTAGAGCATCCTGTTCAACCATTTCTGCAGAAAAAAAACTTTTTTAATGTTAATTTGCGAACCAACTTGTTCACATCAAGCAAAGTCTTGAATACATCAAAATCAACTGAGGGTACAAAGTTAAGACCCAGCCTAAGTACTTTCAACTCTGATTCTTCTAATGAGGCAGAAGATAAGTTGATTATTTTCAAACTTTGAATTTGTTCTGCCTCCCTCTCCTTAATGTGTATCTCTCCCTCTGTATCTGGGGCTGCTCTTCTCCCTGTGTCATTTGGGGTCTGTGTATCACACCTCTCCCCCTCCCACCTCCTCCCTGTCCAGCTATGGCCTCATGAAAAACCTGCGGCTGCTCTGTGTTTACCCCTTGTTTAGGGTGTCTATCACTCTCTAGATCTCTACCATACCTATTTCTACCAGCCTGCATATTCTTATGTTTAAGTATGCCTTCATTAGTTTTGCCTTGTGGAGGTTGGGACTGGGTGTTATGGTGTGTTTCTAATGTATGCATCACATCAACATCATTAGACAATTCGGCCTCATCTGATGAAGGCCCACTGGTCATAAAGTCCACAAACTCTTGTACTTCAAATTCATCATTAGACTCAGGGTCCGTGTCTGAGAAAGTCTTATTGTATGAAGACTGTTGTTGTTTGTGTGTCTCTTTAGGATCTGTGTCTCCCCCTTTGTACTGCCTGCGTTGTTGTCTATTCCTTTTGTTTTGTTGCGTGTTCTTTAGGTAAACCCTATTGTGGGTGTAATCCTCAGAAGTAACCTGGAATTTTTTATTTTTTTGAATGCACATGATATCTGATTAATGAAAGTTTAATTTGGAATTCCATGTCATTTAACTGAATTAGAAGATCTGGACTCATGTCACATACTTACAGCCTCAGTGTGTAGCTGTAGGTACACTTGTTTTACAAACCTCTCGAGACAAGACATTTATTATGATGACGGTGACTACACTGGCCCCAAATCCACAAGAGAAGTATCTCTTCAGAGAGACCAATAAACTTGCTCAAATTAATTTTTGTCAATTTCATTAAAGTAGATATGATGCAATACATTTTATGTCCTAACTTGAAAATCTGCTCTAAATTGTTTCACTAGGGGTGTTACTAGACAATTTTCTGTCTGAGAAACCAATGGTAGTTTGAAATATTTAAACACTTTCCCAACACTCTTCATAGATCATTGGACGTGACCCAAAGATATTATATTATGTGACAATCACAATGAAAGGTCTATGAGGGATGTAGTCAGACAAGCAGGGGGGAAACACAATGGAAGCAAGGAGCCAAATCACAATCTAGTACAATAATAAAATCAGATAAAGGATCAGACTACAATCAGCAGCGACAGGAACAGAATCATAATCAAGAACAGTAGTCAAGATACAGGCCAGCAGTACAGTATTAGGTGTCAGACCACAATCCAACAGGAAAAATTAGAAGCCAGTGCAGAGAAGGAAGCCAAGTTCAGGAACCAGAAAATCAGAGAAGATACACACTAAAAGATAATACTATTTAACAGATGTCAATTAAAGTGATATCACATTATAAATAGGCATGTAAGAAAGCCAAAAACTATGTAAAAGTGATATGACCTGCATATTTATATCAATAAGTTTTTCTGATAGTTAAGTAACATCAGATGTCAAGGTGAAAATGATGTGAACACATAAATAACCACTAATGTCTAATACTAGATATATATATATATATATATACATATATATATATATATATATATATATATATATATATATATATATATATATATATAAAACAGTGCAGCTTCCTGAGAGTGCTGGTTTGCACCCAGGGCTGTGCATGTTGCAGGGTCATAGGATGTGTACCCGGTCCAGCCTGAGAGTGCTGACCCCACCCATGTTTTGTATATGTTTGGGAAATTACATAAGCCTGTGCACCCTCCATTTTTTCACAGTTGTTTGATTGTGAGCCTGCATTGTGTGGCTGTTTAGGGACCCAGGTTTATTTGGAAGAAACCTTGACAAGGTACCTGGGCTTTTGCCATTTGGCCAGATGCGGTAACTAATTCTTCCATTGCTGCTTTTTATCTTAGTTGAGCGCTTGTGAGTGAGTGCTGGACTTTTTCTGTGTGTTTATATTAAAAAATATTATTTTTTGTAATTTTCCTTGTTTGGGCCTTGCACCCAGGCCTGACTGGGGTTAATTGCCTGTGGCTCTGGTAACAGTGCAGCTTCCTGAGAGTGCTGGTTTGCACCCAGGGCTGTGCATGTTGCAGGGTCATAGGATGTGTACCCGGTCCAGCCTGAGAGTGCTGACCCCACCCATGTTTTGTATATGTTTGGGAAATTACATAAGCCTGTGCACCCTCCATTTTTTCACAGTTGTTTGATTGTGAGCCTGCATTGTGTGGCTGTTTAGGGACCCAGGTTTATTTGGAAGAAACCTTGACGAGGTACCTGGGCTTTTCCCATTTGGCCAGATGCGGTAACTAATTCTTCCATTGCTGCTTTTTATCTTAGTTGAGAGCTTGTGAGTGAGTGCTGGACTTTTTCTGTGTGTTTATATTAAAAAATATTATTTTTTGTAATTTTCCCTGTTTGGGCCTTGCACCCAGGCCTGACTGGGGTTAACTGCCTGTGGCTCTGGTAACAGTGCAGCTTCCTGAGAGTGCTGGTTTGCACCCAGGGCTGTGCATGTTGCAGGGTCATAGGATGTGTACCCGGTCCAGCCTGAGAGTGCTGCCCCCACCCATGTTTTGTATATATATATATATATATATATATATATATATATATATATATATATATATATATATATATAAGAATTACAATGTACCAGCACTCCTAGTATAATAAATTTGAAAGTCTAATACATAGATTCATGATAGTGTTCCCCGCTCGGGATACACCTACTATGTAGTGCACGGTAGGGTTAATTTAAAAGTATATTATACCAAAAGAAGTAGCAGAACCCTTATCAATCCAGCAACAGACTATTAAACAAAATATAAACTTTTACCCAGTTGTCAAGAATAAACACACTTGCAATTGTTCAGAATATTTGTAATTATTATCCAAATACAGCAACAAAATAACATTTAATTCTCTCTCTGCATAGACAACAAAAATTCAACCCGGGTTGGCATATAAGACTACTCAGAGTCCAGCGTATAGATGTTGTAATCCAAATGAACTTGTCACAGATCTGTGCTTATATGTTGGTTTGTAATCCACTTATGCTTTAGATATAAACGTTAATGCAGGCCCACCACTATGCCTAAAAACTCACATAGGTGATTTCAAAGTTAGCAGATCCGCATATTCAAGCCACAATAATTTCATTTTGCTCAATGACAGTTAAGATCCATTTCAGTGTGGTAATCTGTACATCGAGTATACTTGAGACTCATGGGCGTTGTAATCTTACCTGTTCAGTGAGCGGCTATAGTGTGGATAGATATTACCTGCTTGTTCAATCTTCCTCCATTGTAGTTATGCATACCCAGAACAAGGAAATCTTTGAGACTTTGTCCTCCTCTATCAACAGCAACAGGCTCTTTAAGTCCTGAGCACGCCTGTAAATATCCTTCATGCAGAGAGAAAACTTGCAGCGGTGTTCAGCTGAATACACCGCTGTTAGACTGACAAGCAGCTACACGCGTTTCACCCGTGCTCATTACGGGCTTCTTCCGGCTGTGTATAATCAGAATGTTACCTCCCTGGATTTTAAATGGAATACTCTGCCTCTTTTATGTAACTTAAATATTGTAAGCCCTTTTGGTGAAATACATATTTGCATATTTAAGACTTATACATTGTTGCTGATTATTTACAATTGTTAAATATATACATTATCAATTTATTTCTCAATATTTCACTTGTTAAATTCACAAATAACAAAGACTAGAGTGTGAGCCGCACGCTGCAAAGCGCCAGACATCCTGGAATCAATCCATATATTATAATGATACAGCTTTAAGCATGTTTTATTATTTTTGATCATACAAATTTTGTTTTGGATTTACTATCTTTCATCTTAAAACATAATTATTTCCTTTTCAATGATAAATGTTATGAGCAGATTCTTGGAACAGCAATGGGGACGTGTTGTGCCCCTACATTTGCTTGTCTTTACTTGGGAAAGTGGGAATACGAGAACATACTAAATAGTGATGAAACCACTAATGCATCTATCATATTATGGATAAGATTCATCGATGATGTGTTCCTCCTATGGGAGGACACGGAGATGAAATTAATTGAATTTATGGAAAAATTAAATACTGCTGCAAGTTTTCTCTCTGCATGAAGGATATTTACAGGCATGCTGAGCACTTAAAGAGCCTGTTGCTGTTGATAGAGGAGGACAAAGTCTCAAAGATTTCCTTGTTCTGGGTATGCATAACTACAATGGAGGAAGATTGAACGAGCAGGTAATATCTATCCACACTATAGCCGCTCACTGAACAGGTAAGATTACAACGCCCATGAGTCTCAAGTATACTCGATGTACAGATTACCACACTGAAATGGATCTTAACTGTCATTGAGCAAAATGAAATTATTGTGGCTTGAATATGCGGATCTGCTAAATTTGAAATCACCTGTGTGAGTTTTTAGGCATAGTGGTGGGCCTGCATTAACGTTTATATCTAACGCATACGTGGATTACAAACCAACATATAAGCACAGATCTGTGACAAGTTCATTTGGATTACAACATCTATACGCTGGACTCTGAGTAGTCTTATATGCCAACCCGGGTTGAATTTTTGTTGTCTGTGCAGAGAGAGAATTAAATGTTATTTTGTTGCTGTATTTGGATAATAATTACAAATATTCTGAACAACAATTGCAAGTGTGTTTATTCTTGACAACTGGGTAAAAGTTTATATTTTGTTTAATAGTCTGTTGCTGGATTGATAAGGGTTCTGCTACTTCTTTTGGTATTTTATATATATATATATATATATATATATATATATATATATATATATATATATATATTACCAATTGACAACATATGCAGTGTTTGCTATAATTATTATTATCATTATCACAATGCCCCAAAAGATTGCACAACATAATAAAATAGTTCAATAAATAAAGAAAAAACAGCAAAGGCAGCTTGGGACAGAAAGATTGCAACCCCCTGCTCCCTATAGAGCACACAATCTAAGTGGTAGCTGGAGAAAAAAGGTAACTACTTTTATTTGTATTATTGTCAAAAGACCAATAGTAGTACAGTAAATATCCTCAAAAATCCATTCTCACTATACATTATGCACTCAAAAAAATAAAAAGGAATAAAACAAAATTAAAATAAATTCAAATATTCCAAAATTATATTATTAATATAAGAGGACCAAAGAACATGTTTATTTAGAAACAGCTAGATTTAGAGTTTGGCGGTAGCCGTGAAAACCAGCGTTAGAGGCTCCTAACGCTGGTTTTGGGCTACCGCTGGTATTTAGAGTCAGTCAGGAAAGGGTCTAACGCTCACTTTCAAGCCGCAACTTTTCCATACCGCAGATCCCCTTACGTCAATTGCGTATCCTATCTTTTCAATGGGATCTTTCTATAGCCGGTATCTAGAGTCGTGGCTGAAGTGAGCGTTAGAAATCTAACGACAAGACTCCAGCCGCAGAAAAAAGTCAGTAGTTAAGAGCTTTCTGGGCTAACGCCGGTTTATAAAGCTCTTAACTACTGTGCTCTAAAGTACACTAACACCCATAAACTACCTATGTACCCTTAAACCGAGGCCCCCCCCCACATCGCAGCCACTCTATTAAAATGTTTTAACCCCTAATCTGCCGCTCCGTACACCGCCGCCACCTAAGTTATCCCTATGTAAACCTAATCTGCTGCCCCTAATACAACCGACACCTACATAATATTTATTAACTCCTAATCTGCCGCCCCCAACGTCGCCGCCACCTACCATCAGCCAATCAGAATTTCCCTACCTTAATTCCGATTGGCTGATAGAATCCTATCAGCCAATCGGAATTCGAGGGACGCCATCTTGGATGACGTCCTTTAAAGGAACCGTCATTCGTCGGGAAGTCGTCGGTGAAGATTGAAGTTCCGCGTAGGCGGGATGAACTACCTGGATCCGGAAGAAAGAAGATTGAAGATGCCGCTTGATAGAAGACTTCAGTCGGATTATGGACCTCTTCAGCTCCCGCTTGGATGAAGACTTCAGCCGGATCATGGACATCTTCAGTCCCCCGCTTGGGCTTGGATCAAGACATCGGAGACTCTTCTGAATCGATCGGTGAACCCGGCGTGGTGAAGATAAGGTAGGAAGAATTTTTGGGGCTTAGCGTTAGGTTTATTTAAGGGGGGTTTGGGTTAGATTAGGGGTATGTGGGTGGTGGGTTGTAATGTTGGGGGGGGTATTGTATGTTTTTTTTTTACAGGCAAAAGAGCTGAACTTCTTGGGGCATGCCCCGCAAAGGGCCCTGTTCAGGGCTGGTAAGGTAAAAGAGATTTTCTATTTTAATTTTAGAATAGGGTAGGGCATTTTTTTATTTTGGGGGTCTTTCCTATTTTATTAGGGGGCTTAGAGTAGGTGAAATTAGTTTAACATTGTAGTAATATTTTTCTAATGTTTGTAAATATTTTTTTATTTTTTGTAACTTAGTTCTTTTTTATTTTTTGTACTTTAGTTAGTTTATTTCATTGTATTTATTTGTAGGTATTGTATTTAATTAATTTATTGATAGTGTAGTGTTAGGTTTAATTGTAGATAATTGTAGGTATTTTATTTAATTTATTTATCGATAGTGTAGTGTTAGGTTTAATTGTAACTTAGGTTAGGATTTATTTTACAGGTAATTTTGTAATTATTTTAACTAGGTAACTATTAAATAGTTATTAACTATTTAATAGCTATTGTACCTGGTTAAAATAAATACAAAGTTACCTGTAAAATAAATATTAATCCTAAAATAGCTACAATATAATTATTTGTTATATTGTAGCTATATTAGGGTTTATTTTACAGGTAAGTATTTAGCTTTAAATAGGAAAAATTTATTTAACAAGAGTTAATTTATTTCGTTAGATTTAAATTATATTTAATTTAGGGGGGTGTTAGTGTTAGACTTAGCTTTAGGGGTTAATACATTTATTAGAGTAGCGGTGAGATCCGGTCGGCAGATTAGGGGTTAATTATTGTAGGTAGCTGGAGGCGACGTTGGGGGCGGCAGATTAGGTGTTAATAAATATAATATAGGGGTCGGCGATGTTAGGGGCAGCAGATTAGGGGTACATAGGTATAATGTAGGTCGCGGCGGTGTACGGAGCGGCAGATTAGGGGTTAATAATAATATGCAGGGGTCAGCGATAGCGGGGGTGGCAGATTAGGTGTTAATAAATATAATATAGGGGTCAGCGGTGTTAGGGGCAGCAGATTAGGGGTACATAGGTATAATGTAGGTTGCAGCGGTGTACGGAGCGGCAGATTAGGGGTTAATAATAATATGCAGGGGTCAGCGATAGCGGGGGTGGCAGATTAGGGGTTAATAAGTGTAAGGTTAGGGGTGTTTAGACTCGGGGTTCATGTTAGGGTGTTAGGTGCAGAATTAGGAAGTGTTTCCCCATAGGAAACAATGGGGCTGCGTTAGGAGCTGAACGCTGCTTTTTTGCAGGTGTTTTTTTTTCAGCTCAAACAGCCCCATTGTTTTCTATGGGGGAATCGTGCACGAGCACGTTTTTGAGGCTGGCCGTGTCCGTAAGCAATGCTGGTATTTAGAGTTGCAGTGGCGGTAAATATGCTCTACGCTCCCTTTTTTGGAGCATAACGCAGCCCTTCCGTGAACTCTAAATACCAGCGGTATTTAAAAGGTGCGGGGGGAAAAAACCATGCGTAGCTAACGCACCTCTTTGGCCGCAGAACTCTAAATCTAGCCGAAAGGGTTCTGTTATGGATAACTTTTATATTTTACCTTTTACCTGAAAGAGGTGCATAGCATTACTGCAGTACTTTTAAAATATATGTATTTGCATTTTGTTTTTACTGTTCCTAAAAAAATATAAATCTATTCCATACACTCATTTGTATGTGCTTTATTGTAAAACTAGTCGATAAGCCTGCCCAGAGGGCAGTCTAATTATTTTTTAAACTAGAGATGTAGAAATAACGTATTTTGTAACTCTTGTTTTATATAAAAATTTAAGCTACAGGTGTAGCAATACTATAATTTTAATGGACTACTGTCTTAAATATATATAAAATATTTTCTATATAATAAACTACAGATATAGCGACACTCTAATTAGACAAACTACTGTCCTAAATAAATACAAAGTTTCTTCTCTTTAAAGTGAAAGTAAATTTTCTGACAAAACATTAATACCATCGATTCATCTTATAACCCTATATGTATTCACTAACTTTTTTTTTACAATGCCTTCTTATTTTTCATATATTCATTATTTTACTCACATACCGTCATTAGTGATCCTCCGCCCACCCGCTCATTTCCTGTTTTTTTCTCTTTCACAAGTAAGAGCGGTCCCACCTGCTCTTACGTGGTCATCTGTGCACGCTCCAGTGAAGCATCCTGTATTGCGCATGCGTTAAAATACGATCTATGCTGTGATACATATTATAACAATGAATCACTCAATTCACTGTTTAATTTCGTAGCAGAGATCGTATTAGCTTGTCCTGTGCGATCATTAATGGATGATTTTTTTGAGCAAAATACAGAGGGGTGGCTATGTACGCTATTAGAATGACACAGCTTCAATTTATGAATATGTCCCTGACATGGGTTGAGGGTGTTTGAGGTAGTGATTAATATTTATATTGGTTACGGCATATGACTTACATTTTCTGATTGTTCGGATCTCGATAGATTGCTGTGTTATAATGCTGGAACGTCAAGGATAACTTTTTGCTAGTGAAGTCAATGCGCATGCGTGTCTCATGAACGTGCTTCTTTCTAGGAATTGAATTCAATAAGACACGCATGCGTATTTTAAGTTGGGGGAGTATAGTGAGTCTATTCAGACGCCACTAGGGGACCTATGAGAATTGAGAAGGTGATATGCGTCATTTCAAAATAAAACATTTTTTTAGATCCAGGCGGAGTGACAGCAATTTATAATAGAGGATCAAAAGGTACAATTCTACGTTTATTAATACAAAATAAAAACAATCATGAATTAAACTCCACCTAAATTTACATCTACTTTGCTTTGCAGCATAGTGGTGCATGATAGTTTACTTTTCCTTTAAATTATATCTACTTTAAAGGGACAGTCTACTCTACTTGTTTAAAAAGATAGATAATCCCTTTATTACCCATCCCTCAGTTTTGCATAACCAACACTGTTATATTACTATACATATTACCTATGAGATTACCTTGTATCTAAGCCTCTGCATACTGCCCCCTAACCTCAGTGCTTTTGACAGACATGCAGTTTAAGGAGTAAGTGCAGACTCCTAAATAACTCCACAGGAGTGAGCACAATGTTATCTATATGACACACATGAACTAGTATTGTTGAACTGTGAAAAACTTTCAAAATGCTCTGAGCTGAGAGGCGGTTTTCAACGGTTTTAGAAATCAGCTGGGTTTAGATTTTCAAAAATACCACCAAGAGAACAAAGCAAATTTGATGATAAAAGTAAATTGGAAAGTTGCTTGCCCTATGTGAATCATGAAAGTTTAATTTTGACTAGACTGTCCCTTTAAGTACATTTCTTTAGATACATAACCCCTAAACCGCAAAACCCCTACATCGCAATAAACCTATTTACCCTATTAACCCCTAAACCGCAAAACCCCTACATTGCAATAAACCTAATTAACTTATTAACCCGTTAAACCACCAAAACTCACAACGCAAATAACTATTTAAATAACTAAGTACAGTACACTAACCTAACACCCCTTAACCTAACAACCCCTAACCTAACACCCCATTAAATAAACCCAAATTACCTAAACTAATACATTCTAAAGTTACAAAAAATAAAAAAAAGTTTACAAAAAATAAAAAAAGCTAACATTACAGAAAATAAAAAAAATCAAATTACCAAATTTAACAAAATTAAAACTAATCCCTATGAAAATAACCTCCCCCTAAATAAAAACACCCCCTACTCTAATAAGAAACTACCAGTAGCCCTTAAAAGGGCTTTTTGCAGGGCATTGCCCCAAGATAATCAGCTCTTTTACAAAAATTATACAAAGTACCACCTAACATTAAACTTCCCCACCCCCCAAAATAAAGGAACCTAACACTAAAAAACCTAAACTACCCATTGCCCTGAAAAGGGCATTTCTTTGGGCATTGCCCTTAAAAGGGCATTTAGCTCTTTTTCTGCCCATCCCTAATTAAAATAAAACAAATCCCCCCCCCCAAAAAAATTAAAAAATAATAAGTCTAACCCCCAGGTTGATACTCACGGTTCCTGAAGTTCGGCAGAGAAAGTCCTGTTCCAGGCGGTGAAGTCTTCTTCCAAGCGCAACCTCTTCTTCTTCCAGGAACATCTTGCGTGGAGCGGAGCTGACGACCACAGAGCTGAAGACCGGCGACTCTGGAACTGAAGACCGGCAACCGCGGAGCCATAGAGCATGGAGGATCCTCTTCGTACGATCTCCGCCTTACACTGAATAGTGAATTCAAGGTACGCGATTAAAGATGGTGTCCCTTGAATTCCTATTGGCTGATTTGATTCTTCCAATTCAAATCAGCCAATAGGATAAATGTTACTCAAATCCTATTGGCTGTTTAAATTAGCCAATAGGATAAGAGCAAATGAACTTTTATTGGCTATTCAAATCAGCCAATAGAATTTCACTTGCTCTCTTGCTATTGGCTAATTTAAATAGCCAATAGGATTTCAGTAGCTTTCATCCTATTGGCTGATTTGAATTAGAAGAATCAAATCAGCCAATAGGAATTCAAGGGACACCATCTTTAATTGCATACCTTGAATTCACTATTCAGTGTATGGCAGAGATCATACGAAGAGGATCCTCCATACTCCATGGCTCCGCGGTTGCCGGTCTTTAGTTCCAGGGTCACCGGTCTTCAGCTCCGCAGTCTTCAGTCTTCAGCTCCGCTCCGCACAGGATGTTCCGGGAAGAAGAAGAGGTTGCACTTAGAAGAAGACTTTACCGCCTGAAACGGCCTCAGGAACCTTGAGTACCAACCTGGGGTTAGACTTACAATTTTTTAAGGGTTTTTTGGGGGGGATTTGTTTTATTTAAATTAGGGATGAGCAGAAAAAGAGCTAAATGCAGTTTTAAGAGCAATGCCCAAAGAAATGCCCTTTTCAGGGCAATGGGTAGTTTAGGTTTTTTAGTGTTAGGTTCTTTTATGTTGGGGGGTGGGCGGGTTTAATGTTAGGTGGGACTTTGTATATATTTTGTAAAAGAGCTGATTATCTTGGGGCAATGCCCTGCAAAAAGTCATTTTAAGGGCTACTGGTAGTTTATTATCAGAGTAGGGGGTGTTTTTTGAGGGGGTCTTTTTTATTTTCATAGGGATTAGGTTTAATTTTGTTAAATTTGGTAATTTGATTTTTTTATTTTCTGTAATGTTAGCTTTTTTTATTTTTTGTAAACTTATTTTTTTTTTATTTTTTTTAACTTTAGAATGTATTAGTTTAGGTAATTTGGGTTTATTTAATGAGGTGTTAGGTTAGGGGTTGTTAGGTTAGGGAGTGTTAGTTTTGTGCACTGTACTTAGTTATTTAAATAGTTATTTGCATTGTGGGTTTTTGCGGTTTAAAGGGTTAATAAGTTAAATAGGTTTATTGCGATGTAGGGATTTTGCGGTTTAGGGGTTAGTAGGGTAAATAGGTTTATTGCGATGTAGGGGTTTTGTGGTTTAGGGGTTAATAGGGTAAATAAGTTTATTGCGATATAGGCATTTTGCGGTTTAGGAGTTAATACTTTGTGTAGGATTTTTTTTGTTATATTTCGTACGGGCAGTAGGTTTTTTTAATACTTATGCGGGCGGTTAGTTTTTTTTTTTAATACTTGATGCAGGCGTTTTTTGTTTTTTTTTAAATACTTTAATGTGGGCAATTAGTTGTTGCTTTTGTAATGCTCCGTTTGCCTTCACTGCATCCCGAAAATGGCAGGGTGGTGAAAGAATTCACTTTCGGTGGATTCTGTCACCACCCTGCAATTTTCGGAATTCACCTGGATGCAGCTTCTTTTGTCCTCGTGCTGCTAACATTACATTGAGGATGCGTGCGCAACTGCCGACGGCAACGGACATTACAAACGCAATTATAGTATAGATATCGTCTTATAGCATAATATCCATAAAACTTATTTTATATTAAATGATTATCATAAAAGTCATTCATAAAAACTTTTATAAATGGATAATATACAACATATAACATGGTCCTAAAAATTGCTACAGTTAACTAAAATAGATTTTAAACACATATTGCTGTTGAGTGTGCAAAAAAAAATAGAGTTTAATAATCTGACAATATTACTTCTTGAAGCATTGTTAAAATGATGTTACAAATAGTGCTATATGAATACTATTGACCTTATATACATAAATAGGCTTCTATTAAATATTCTCATAATATATCATGATTCTGCATATAATATTTCTGGAAGATATATCAATATCACACTTTGGGGCCAGATTACAAGTGGAGCGCTATATATTGCTTTCATGAAAGAGACGGCATTAGAACCTTGCGCAGCAAAGGGGTAAGTAGCGCAGCGATGGGCAGCAGTTAGTAAATATATATGTATATGAATATATACATATATATATTTATGTGTTAATATGTGTATATACACATATTAACACATACATATATATGTATATAATCATATACATATATATTTACTGGGAACACGCAGTTACATAGACTTTTCAGTGCCATTTTTTTTCTAGCACCCCACAGCTACCGACTTTAGATTCCAAAATCTACCATGGGCAGTTGTTTTTCATTTTTAAAAAATTGCTACATTTTTTTTTAACTAAAAACTATAATGCCCTCTATTTTTAGGGCATTTGGGGCACTTTTAGAAATCTCTGGTTAATTTTCTGAGCTTTAATTGCTACCGCAAGCTCGCGTTAGCAATAATCAGCCACTTGGCTGGTTAAAGGGCCACTGTAAGTAAATATTTTCTATGCCTGTTACTAACTAACTACCCCAAATACGCTTTTTATCAATAGCATTTCATTAACATATCTCTACCGTATATCAGAAATCTTGCAAATTTAATTTTTTTCCAAACCCTTTGCTCTGTACCAATCCGTTTACAATACCTAGGTTTCAAAATGGCGCTTTAAACGCAAAGTTATTGGTTTAAGTATTTTGAACATGCAGTGCTGAAAATAGTGGGCAGGATAACGTGACATCATTGGCGAATAAAAGATATAACTTTTAGAACGTTATGAAATTTCGTTTTGGAGAAAATATAGGTCAGTAGGTTTTAATTAATGTTTATTAACTTTAATATGTTAGTTGTTTAGCTTAAAAATTATAACAGAAAGTAATCCTTTAATTATCCTTTGCGGGCTCACGATAATTTAGTGCTCCACTTGTAATCTAGACCTTTATGTTTCAAATGCCAATACGTTGAACACAATCATTATTGCCTTACTCTACACTATTCTAAAGGTAAAATAACAAAATAACAAAGTAATTTGAATAATCAGTCTATGTCATTCATTATGTTATACTATGTGAAAAGAACATTGAGCAAAGCATAAAGATAGAATGAATAGGGCAGGCCAACAATCCAGTTCACAAAGCACATTTATTGACTACATTATGTACATGTTAATATTCTCTTAGGAAGAGAGGTAGGTACCATTTTTATTTTATAATCAATATCACATCTCACTTTTTATGATTTAATATGCTCTGAATACAATCGTTAGTGCTGCTGCTTATCAATATACAGTTTATGCATTCTAAATTAAAATATAGTTTGAATGCTTCATCTATGTCCATACATTATACCATTCACAGAAAGAGCACTTGAAGATATGAATGAAGATAGATGGATTGCGTAGGGCGGATATCATATTCCAGCCCTGTGGTTATATAAATGGACTGCACTTTGTACAAGGCAGATGTTAAAAATAAAGTATGATGTCAACAGATGTTACTTGTAGAAAAATGTGGTCTTTTATGATTTACAGGGGTCTGGAATTAAAAAATTCTACATCTGTGTAATTCAGCAGATTTTCTTAGTGATTGAACTAAGTTTAAAAACAATAGAATAAAAAACACACTCAGACTGCTTATCATGTTTTTGTGTTGCAATTCTAATTGAAAGGTATCTAGGACTATCTAAGTTGATAAAGATTGGATAAAAGGGGGCAGAACTAGCCACTGGAATGGCAAGATGTGTGTGTTAGTAGCTCCATCCAAGACTCTACAAAATTTAAGATAAAAAGCAGATAAAGTCATAAAATCTATATATATTTA
This sequence comes from Bombina bombina, assembly GCF_027579735.1. NCBI lineage: Eukaryota > Metazoa > Chordata > Amphibia > Anura > Bombinatoridae > Bombina > Bombina bombina. Next base: position 1,280,451,047 of record NC_069500.1, read on the forward strand.
GCTTGCTCAATATCTACACTTGTAGCCCCGACCTCTTGAGACTTTGCTGGCAGTTCCAGCGGACTTTTTATGTACAGCCCTCACGCTACCTGTTTGCTCTGAGAGACGCTGACCTAAACAGCAGGGGGACCTGCTCTCCGGAGGGTCAGGGCTCCGCTCCGGAGGCTGTGGTGTCCACCCCGGTGGTGATCGGAGGTTGTGGTAAAAGATTCAGCCTTTGTGGGACTATACATGAGTGTGGCTGACAGTTTTCATATGCCCAGAGCTCCCGGACATATCCTACTGCTGCGGACACTGCCTTACCGCCAGTCACCTACCATATCCTGCTCCGGAGGGCCGGGGATCAGCTACGGAGCCCTTGTTTGCTGCCTCGTGCCTGTTGAACTAAGCGGAAGCCCAGTCTTATGTGCCGGAGAGATTACGGGCTGCAACCCACGTGGCTGTTCATTTTGCCTATGTGGTGCCCTTGGGGCCGGATTGAGATCGGCGGGCATGCATAGAACGGCCCAGACGAAGACCAACAGCTTACCTGCAGCAGAATTTCTGGGAGTGCCTCAAGTCTGGATGCCCTGCTTCATCCTAAAGCCCAGGTAAAAACACAGCTTACCCTAAAGGCGTCCGAAAAGGGCGCAAGCGGCGGCCATCTTGGGCCTTCATATATTTCTATGTGGGGCCCACCCGACCTCAGGGGACCTGTGACGCTGGGGGGTTGGCTTTTTCCCCACATCAGGCTCTAGATTCCGGTGGTGCCTTTACTGTGGTAGACTGTGGATTGGAGGTCTACTGATCGTCGGTAAGCTCCTGTAACACTTCATTAGGCACCCCCTCTCCCTCTTGGGTTTTGTTGCCGGTCCTTGTGAGGATACTCTAGCTGAGATCTGCACCACTTTGCATCTCCTGGGAGCTGAAGAGACAGTGTCATAGCACTCCACACATAACTATTAGATAATTGGGGATACACGATAAATAACAGTGTACTCTGAGGCTACTCCTGCTACCTCCCAAAGACAGGGGAATAAACCACACTCAACCATTACTGCAATATTCTAGTGGGCTCATTTGGGCCGTTCACCACCTGCTCCTATACAGGGGTCTGTGAGCTCTGAACTTTGGAAGCTAGATTAAAAATTACCCTGACATTATAATCCAGGCCATAGCAGCACCCTCTGAGACTGTCTTTGAGTAGTTGGGTGGAAGAGTGTCTTTTTGGGACAATTCAATACACAGATCCCAAGTAAGGCCTATCTAGCTCTACTGCCTCTATAGCCTGACTTATTACACCAGCGGTGGTTTATCATATTGTCAAAATATCGCTGCTGCACTAGCTTATGTTTCTTTGGGATTCTAGCCCAAAGTGGAGTGTAGTGTTATTGTACTGTTTGCCTAACTACTTCCATTTATTGCAGGTCCTCCTTATAGTAATAGTCGCAGCTGTAAATTAAACTACTGTATGCCTAAGTGTTAGTCTTTCAAGACTCTCCCTTTCTGGCCTAGCTAGTCTAGGCTGGTCACTTCCACTTCCCCTTTCCCCTTCCTTCAGGTCATATCCCTCTTCCCTGAGTCGAAGTGTATTTCTTTCTTTTTTTTTTTTTGTTTAAGCACTGCCCCCTCAAGACTCTTCCTTTCCGGTCTAGCTAGTCTAGGTTGGTCACTTCTACTCCCCCTTCCCCCTTCCTTTGGGTCGTATCCCTTATCCCTGAGTCGAGAGGGGTCTTTGCAGTTTTATAGGCTTTGGTGGAGCCCGCTATCTCAAAAGGTGGTCGGATATGGGTGATGACACCTAGTATGTGACTGCTACAATTCACAAATCATTCAGCCCCGTCCTGCAGTTTTTTTGGAGTAATGCTTGTTATATACATGTGATGTGCTAACCCTTTTTCTTTCAGCAGAACTGTATAGTAATTTGCAAATATACCTTAAGTACCTTCTTTTTCGGGCCACTGCCACCACATAGCCCCAACATCATGCCTCACTCAGGCAGAAAGCTTACCAAGTCAACATCAAAACATTTTTGTGGCAGCAACCTTGGCCCAGGGCCTAGCTCTCCTTACAAACTGGGGACTCAGACTGGAGCCTCCCCCACAAAGAGATCCTCCTCATCCTAAGCTACGCGCCTCTGCACCGGAGTGGACTGTCAAAGATCAAAAGATCAAAAGGGCAAAATTACCTCAAACCACAGCTACTCCTTGAATTAACGTTCTCACGTTTGCAAGGTCTATATTTGCACTACATATTTTTATTGTTCTAGACCAGTTCTATGTTATTCATTTGTATTTGAGTATATATATGTTGCGGAGGGGGGCTGATGATGTTCTCAGTTCTGCGCACTTTAGCTTTATTACCCCGCCCCCACTTAGAAGTCCATGCCAGGACTCTTTGAGGTGGACTACTTCCACCACATTTTTGGGTACTCTTTTTTGTGCCCTCCTAGTCCCACTTTTTCCCCTCCCTAATATTCCTCCCTACACCTCCCTTCACTCAAGACATAGTCCAGGGGAGTCATAGAGTTCTCTCACCTCATCCTTTTCACCTGCTATGTCCACCATAAGATTACTGACCCATAATGTTAGAGGCCTCAACTCTCCCCATAAACGTTGTCTTTTACTTAAATTCCTAAAACACCATAACCCTGATGTTGTATTTCTGCAGTAGACCCATTGGCTAGACAAGGAACCCCTCAGGCTCACCTCCAAGTCCTATACACATATCGAAACTGCCTCTTTTGTTAAAAAAGCCAGAGGAGTAGCTATATTATTACACAAGCATCTTGCTTTTGAACTTATACAAGTCATCAGAGACCCTCAGGCGAGATATGTCATACTCATTTGTAAATTAAACCATGTTACTTATACCCTGGCCTCTATATATCTCCTGAACTCCAATCAGCCGAGATATCTTAAATACATCCTTCATGTCCTTTCTCAGGTCCAGCAGGGCAGGGTCCTCATTGCTGGAGACTTTAATATGGTTTGGGACCACACAATAGATAAGAGATCCACGTCTCAAAATATAACACCCTCCCCAGCCAAACAACTATCCACTAGATACCGACAAATAATGTCAGCCTCAGGCCTTTATGACATTTGGAGAGCCCTATATCCACGCGACCATGACTATACACACTTTTCACATCCCCACAAACAATACTCAAGATTGGACTACATATTCTCCACAGCTGATACCCTCGACCTGGTTATCTCTTTGTGCCTGGTCAGACCATGATTTAGTCCATACTGACATAACCTCCACTAACGCTACTCGTGTGAGACCCAAATGGCGGTTACCTCACCATATTCTGGGGGATGTACCCTTTAGGGAGGAACTCCGTAAAGACATTACTCACTTCATACAAACTAATGACAATTCATCTGTTAGAGACGACACCTTATGGGGAGCAGCCAAAGCTACAATTAGAGGTCTACTTATTACCAAACAAGCACACCTTAGAAAACAGGCCGGCCTCACCCTTTTACAAGCTCACATTAAGTTAAGGCAGCTAGAAGAACACAATAGAAGCACTATCACTGCAAACCTCACTTCCCAAATTATCACAATCAAGGACCAAATCTCCCAGATTGAGCTACACAGAACCCAGATTAACCTTACTAAACTAAAGCACTTATTTTACTATAAGAGCAACAAGGCGGATAACCTGCTAGTGAACAAAATTAGAAATAGGATGGGGGCCTCATGAATTCACTCCATAAAGTCCTCCGATTCCCTCCTTCAGATTCTGTCCCAGATAGGAGAGGCGTTTGCTGACTACTATGCCAAGCTCTACAATATAGCCACTGCTGAGTAGCCTAGGTCCCCGCCTCAGGATGTTCTGCAGACTTATCTGGAGACTTTGTCGCTCCCCACACTAGCCTCAGAACAACGAGACATCTTAAGCTCCCCTTTCTCCCTTCCAGAAATATTGAGAGTTATCAAGAATGCGAAGTCCTTCAAGTCCCCTGGTCAAGATGGCTACCCGGTCATCTTCTATAAGGTTTACGCACAAGAGCTTGCCCCCTTATTATTACAATTTTATAATTTAGCCAGGAAAGAAGGCTGCTTTCAGAAGGAATTCTTAGAAGCTAATATAGTTTCCATTCTAAAACCCGACAAGGATCCATCCTCTTGCGCTAGCTATAGGCCTATCTCCTTGATTAATACTGACATTAAGTTTTACTCAAAGATTTTAGCTAACCGTCTCGCCAATCTGCTACCATCCCTAATTGACCTAGATCAGGTGGGATTTGTGTCCCAACGAGAGGGCCCGGATAATACGAGGAGACTTCGTAAGCCACTCGCGGTCATCTCTCTTGACGCTGAGAAGGCTTTCGACCGTGTCAGATGGCAATATCTCTGAGCGGTCCTTCAGAGATTTTGCTTCCCTACTGACTTCATAGTGGCCATTCAGGCCCTTTATTCGGCTCCCACTGCTTCCGTGAGTGGTCTAGGCTTTCACTCTCCTCTCTTCCCCATTACAAACGGCACCAGACAGGGGTGTCCCCTCTCGCCGCTTCTATTCGCCCTCTCAATTGAGCCTTTGGCAGAGCAAATAAGAGCTGACCCCCAAATCAAGGGTGTTACGCTGTTGGGTACTTCACACAAGATTGCATTATTTGCCGACGACGTCACCCTCTTCTCGTTGCATCCTGAGCAAAGCATCCCCAGGCTTCTGGATGTTCTTACTACCTTTGGCACTCATTCCCACTATAAATTGAATTTATCAAAAACACAAGTGTATACAAAAGGATTTACAAGCGCACAATTGGCCCCTCTTACTAAAAGTTTTAATTTTGCTTGGACAGGTCAATCTGTCTTGCATTTGGGTGTCCGACTCTCCTGCAGCCTTTATCAAATAATTAAAGATAATTATCTCTCTCCCTTAACCTCACTTCGCTCCTTGCGAAAAGATTGGAACCTTCAACATGTTTCCTGGCTTGGTAGGATTACGGCGCTGAAAATGTCGATCCTCCCAGGCTTACTTATTTATTCTGCTGCCTACCCATTAAAATACCGAAACATTTACTTCTACAATTTCAGAGCAGGTTTACAAAATTTATCTGGATGGGTAAACCGCCTAGAGTTGCACACAGAGTACTTCAACTCCCTAAAACTTCGGGTGGCATAGCTTCTCCGTCGGTGGTCCGGTACTATGAAGGCGCAATGCTTACCCATGTATCCCAATGGGGAGTAAAGACTTCTGATGCTAAATGGAAAGCCATCGAACAGGCCTCCCTACCCTACCAAATTAGTTTGCGGGACCTAATCTGGACCCCACCACATTGCCGCAGAGAACTAGCCTTGATCAACCCAGTTGTATGTGAGTGTCTTGACTTCTGGGATAGAATCCGGCATCATCCCCATATTGCCCCTCACGCTTCTCCAGTCACCTCCATGGCAGGCCTTCTTTCGGGTCTACAGGACTCCCACCCCAATAAATGGGCCCAATTAGGAATTAATCTTGTATCTGACCTTTGGTCTACGACTTCCCCAGACTCTTTCAGACAACTGTCCCAGATTGGTGGGAATATCCAGATGCCTCCGTACTTATCTTTTGAATTCCACAGGATTAAGAGTTTCCTAAGCAGCTGGGGTTTTAAGCCTAATCTTGCCAGGCCACTAACCCTCTGGGAGTCGACCTGGGTTAGAGGAGATAGGTTACGTAGGCCCCTCTCTCTTCATTATGTGCTACTGGGTGGCGCACAATGCCCGGAAACACCTGCCCATTTGTCCCAATGGGAAACATTGATAGGAAAGCAGGTTCCTCCTGATGAATGGGAGCGAGCTTTCTCTTTGACCCAGAAGGCCATTCATTGTACAACATTGTACAAGACTTATTTTAAACTTATATCTCACTGGTACTATGTGCCCACTAGGCTAGCGAAGATCTTCCCGAGTGCGTCCCCTGAGTGTTGGCGAAATTGTGGCCATAGAGGCAACGCTCACCATATCTGGTGGGAGTGCCCTGTGATCCAACCTTTATGGCAAAAATGCTTTACAGTCTTACAGGGGATTGGCATCCTGCTTCCTATATCGTTTACCTCAGCTCTTCTCCACCTAAATCTACATTCCCTACCTAAACACCACGCATATATTTGTACTTACTTATTTATGACTATTAAATACTCCATAGCATGTTCATGGAAAAAGAAGCTGCCTCCTAGTTGGTCGATAGTTTGTAACAACATGGCATATATATACACCATGGAAAAGGATATCTTTTTTAAATTGAATAAAACTGATCTGTTCGAGCTAGTCTGGGCAGATTGGAAAGAGCTACACAATACTGACTGGAAACCCAATGCTGTTGCCCATGATGGGTAGCCAATTGACTGTGCCCTCGCCACGTTTACTACTCATATAACATGACTTCGACTGAGCCTTAACCACCCCCCCTTTTTCCCCCTAACCCCACTCCCCCCAGTCCCCCCCTCTTAACCCCGCTTCCCTGCTGTCCCTTACTTGCATAAGAATATGAGATGTTAAGAGGGCATGATGCCCTCCTCCTGTCTTTAAGTTCACCCCTAACGATATCTCTCCCCATACATATCTTACCTCTTTGAAATTCTCTAGCTGTACCCATACAGAGGCCTTTTAAGCCCTTAGAAACCCTTCCCTCATCTCTGGATTATTCTTGGGGATCCCTCTATGTAACTTATTAAAATTATGTCGATGGGGGCTTTGTTTGGGAGTTTTTATAACCACGATATGTTAACACTACAGACTTTTATACTTTATGTTTGTATATCTTCCTTGTTTTTCGAAATTCTAATAAAAAGATTTATTTAAAAAAAAAAAAAAATCAATATGATTGGTATAGGGACCCACTCTCACCACTAATAAAACAAAATAGAGGCATCATGATGGTATGTCCAGACACTAATCCTAATCATACATTAGATACTAACTTTAATTTAATATATCCCAAGTAATACAACAAGAACTTTAGATCTTATTTTATAACATTTATCGGATACTACTCCCTTATTGATTACCCTGTGATGTGACATATCTGAAGCTCTCTTTGGTATATTTAGTATGTGGTATGCCATAGCTTTAAGTACAACAGTAATGGTGATGCTTGTCCTTTAAGGTTTGGATAATGATTTACTTCATTTTATGTATGTGTAATGTATGTTTACCTTTACTATTTTCAATTTGTGCCTGGACATATACCTTTGTTATGTAAACATTACTTATTGCCTCAATAAAAAATATATTTAAAAAAAAAAAAAAAAAAAAGATTGTATAAAAATGGCAACAAATTCAGACCATTTCATTTACGTACAACAGTTTTGGGTAATACCATTTTTCTTGATTTCTATTTTTTTTTCAGCACTGTTAATCAAAATTGAATGGGTGAAAAAAAACTTATATGGTTAGTTAAAGCCTCTCATTTAATATTCTAGAGTATATTTTAATAAAATAATCAAGAAAGTGCTTAGATACATGAATCATAAACAAAAATCTAATGAACCTATTTCTCATGGACCCAATTTCAATTAAACATGTTTTCATTTGCACTCACTGTACTACACAATAAACTTTATCACAACTACTCAATAACTTCCATGTGCTGAATAATAGATTAAGATAATAACACCATAAAATAAAAAATGTGGTACTTCTATGCAATCCTCCAAATGCTAAAAGCTTTTATACTGCACCAATTTTAAAGGATACATGAAAACTGAGAATCACTTTGTAATAAGGAAAATAAATCTGTGAATGCATATGCTGTGTGTCAGTTTCATGTTGTTCCTAAACAAGATTTTTACTGGAAATGTTCTCGGTGTGAGAAGATAATAAGATAGAAAAGTTACATCATTCATCAAATTGAGCACTGTGAACAAATTTTCACATTTTATTTATAAAGGAGTAAACACACAAAAAAACATCAATTAGGTAAAGATATCGCTAAATAAATTATGCAAAGTCTTCTTCAAATAGTGTCATATCATTTTAAAAGCAAAAAGTATAAAACATTTTATTATTATTTTTCACGTTGAATAAAGTTCCAAACACCTGGGAAGGTGGTACATCATTTTGTTTTTAGACATTTCTTTTGTATTTTTTATTAGTTTGAATGAATTAAGAAGCGCTGTTGAACCATTTAATGTAAATTTGAGTGATTGATTTATCAGAAGTCCAAATTAACATGGTGGATTATATTTCCAAATCCTTTTTTTCATAGTTATCAGAAAGTACCATTTATTGACTCTTCATTTTATTTGAAGTTGTTTACTCTAATGTACCCCAAAATGTTACTAAGAATACAAGGGTCAATCACAACTCTTTTAAAAAAAAAGTCTCTAATAATCTTTAATAATATATATCTAATAATCTTTAACAGTAAATCACATTAAAGTCTATGGAGATTTTTGTAGATAAGCCATTGACTTGTTGATTCATGTGTTATCTAGCTTTTCACTCCTGCACTGAATATGTGTTAAATATATATATATATATATATATATATATATATATATATACATACAGGTAGCCCTCGTTTTACAATGGTTCAATTTAAACTGTTTCAGAATAGCAACCTTTTTTTCCAGTCATGTGACTGCTATTGAAAAGCATTGAGAAGCAGTGCATTTATTAAAATAGCCAGTACGTGGAGCTGTCTGCTTGTGTTACAGCAAAGCCAAGTAAGCTGAAATTAATCAGTTTAACCAGACCTGAGCTATCGAGCAGATTTCAAAGGAACAAATATAAATCAGTCCAGATGGGAATGCATAGAAAGAACTGTTTGCCGAAAAATGCAAGTGAAGTCTGTGTTGTGTGATTATTTTATTAGGTTTATAATGCTTTAGCATTTAAAGTTTTCATTTCAAAGTTTTAAAAATAATGTATTAGGTGTTATTTATGACAATTTTGAGAGGGGCCTGGAACCTATCTCCCTCACTTCCCATTGACTTACATTATAAACTGGGTTTCAATTTACAACGGTTTCGATTTACAACCATTCCTTCTGGAACCTAACCCCGGCGTAAACTGAAGGCTACCTGTATATATATATATATATATATATATATATATACAGTGGGACCTCGGTTAACGCGCGCCTCGGTAAACGAAAAATCGGTTTACGAATTAAAATTTCTGAGAAAAAATGCCTCGGTTTACGAATTTTTCCCGCAATACGAAAAAAAAGTGTCCTGGTTTATAGATCCGCCCCCTGCCCCAGGCGTGATTTGGAGCCATTGGCAGCAGGTTTTGGAGCCTTTTGGAGCAGGTTTTGGAGCCTTTTTGGTGCATCTCAAGAAGTGGAAAGGTAGGGAGCTGAGCTTGGTTGTTTGCATGCCTTTTACTGTGTGTTCTGCATTCTGGGGGTGATTTCCATGCCAGCTCATGTGCTGTGCATGCCTGTTACAGCTCATCTGCTGTGCATGGCTGTTACAGCTCATCTGCTGTGCATGCCTGTTACAGCTCATCTGCTGTGCATGCCTTTTAGTGTGGTTTCCATGCCAGCTCATGTGCTGTGCATGCCTTTTTTGCATTGTGGGGTTGTTTACCATGCCAGCTCATGTGGGTGTAAAGCATTTTTAATTTTTTTTGCATACTTAGGGACGGTGGTGTCATGGCACCCAAGAAAGCAGCGGAAGCTGGAAAGAGGAAGAAGGAGATGATTCTGCTTGAGGACAAGAAGGAAATCATCAGGAAGCATGAAGGAGGAATGCGATTGACTGACCTTGCCAAAGAGTATGGAAGGAGTGCATCCACAATCGGTACAATCCTAAAAATGAAAGAGAAGATTACTGGGAGAGATGCAGCCAAGGGAGTCACCCGGGTCTCCAAGAAACGGCCACCTGTTCTGGAGGAGGTCAAGAAGTTGCTCCTGCTCTGATCAGCCAGACAAACCTAAATTCTGCTTGGCGCAACCTTTGGCCAGACTGTGTTGTAAAACCTGCCTCCAGTGCTTCTGCACCTGCACCAGAGTCAACAGTGTCGGAGGAAATTGTTTCGTTGGGGAGGACCATGGGCCTAGAGGTGACTGAGGAGGATGTCTACGAGCTGGTGGAGGAACACAACCGTGACCTAACCACCGAGGAGCTGGTGGAATTGCAGAAGGAGTCGATGGAGGAGCAGATCGCATTTGAGGAGGAGGAGGAAATGAGTGAGGAACAGCTCTCTTCCACGGAACTCAAGGAGGCATGCCAAATGTGGATAAACCTACAGACTTTTGTACAGCAGCACCACCCAGATAAGGCTCTAGCCCACAGACTTGTGAGCAGTTTTGACACAGACATCATGTCCACTTTCCGAGGGATGCTTAAAAGGTGCCAGAGGCAGCAGACAATGGAAAGGTTCCTACAAAAACAGCCTAGACATGAAGAAGAACCTGCTTGTGTTAGTGCTGCCCAATTGCCCTCGTCCTCCTCATCTTCCAAACAGTGTTGAAATTGTTTTGCTATTTTCCATGTTTTCCCTGTTGACGTGTTATTTATGTACAGTTAAAGTGTACTGTACCATGTTACCAACAGTCTGCCATGTTTTAAAAGTTGATGTGTGATGTTTTAAAACATAAAGTTGGATGTTTGAAATGTTATTGCTTGATTAATCATGTCCCTGTACAGTATTTATGCCTTTAAAGTGCACTTTATAAAGAGTTTTGAACAGATAAAATACTGTATTTGACTTTTTTTTCTCACCTCCGGAACGCATTAATTGGTTTTCAATGCATTCCTATGGGAAACCGTGTTTCGGTTTACGAATTTTTCGAAATACGAAACGTCCCGGAGAACAGATTAAATTTGTAAACCGAGGTCCCACTGTATATATATATATATATATATATATATATATACACACAGAGAGAGAGAAGTGCACTCAACTCACAGGAACAAACAACTAGCTCAATGCCATTGTTAGCCTGTTCTATGGTGATTTACCACCTGAGTGCAACTTCTTTTAGCCCAGTAATGCTTTTCACAGAGCTGTAGTATATCAGTCTGATCCCGCCTATTACAGTCAGTCCAGCGCTGAAATACCAGGCATCTCCTCTCTGAACAAAGAACACAGCAACCCCAGGCGATCATTTCAGCCTTCATTGGGCTTTATCAGTGAGGTGTAGCAGTATTCCTCTAAGCACACTGAGCAAGGCGTCCACGTCTGGTTGCCCCTTTTTCCCATAGGGAGACTAAATACACACAGAAAGAAGTGCACTAACAGGAACGTACAACTAGCTCAATACCATTGTTATGACTGTTTTGAACGGCCAATAGGATTTCAGAAGCTCTCATCCTATTGGCTGATTTGAATTTAAAGAGGACGCTCCACGCAGGATGTCTTAGGCTTCCAGGATAGCTCCGCTATGCGCCCCACCGCCGGAATGAAGATAGAAGATGCCCCCGGTATGGATGAAGACCTTGCAACCTGGATGAAGACCTCACCACCTGGATGGAGATGGATGTCCGGACTTCAGAAACCATGAGAAGATCTTCTGGGGTTAGTGTTAGGTTTTTTGGGGGGGTTTTTTGGGTGTTTTTTTTTAAGATTAGGGCTTTGGGCTTTGAAAAAGAGCTAAATGCCCTTTTAAGGGCAATGCAAAAAAGCTAAATGCCCTTTTAAGGGCAATGCCCATACAAATGCCCCTTTAGGGGTAATGGGTAGCTTAGGTTTTTTTTGGAGTTAGGTTTTTTTATTTTGGGGGGTTGGTTGGGTGGTGGGAATTACTGTTGGGGGTAGTTTATTGTAGGCTAGGGAGCTTTTTATTTTGGGGGGCTTTTTTATTTTTATAGGGCTATTAGATTAGGTGTAATTGTTTTTATTTTTAATAATTTCATTTATTTTTTGTAATCTTAGTGATTTTTATTTTTCATGATTTTAATGTTAATTATTTTTGGTAAACATAGATTTTTAAAATTCTTCAATTTGTTTTTTTTAATTGTAATTTAGATTTTTAATTTTTTTTCTTAGTGTTAGGTTCTTTTAAATTTGTAATTTAGATATTTTAATTGGTAGTATTTTTTATTTTATTAGATTAGTTATGTTAGGTTAATTTATAGTTTAACCATTTGAGTGTTTAGCACTTTCCCACCTGGGTGCTAAGCTGATTTGAGGGTTTTTAAATTTTTTATTTTTTTAAATATTTTTTTTTTACTTTTTTTTTTTCAGATCCAGATTAGGCGATTACCTTTCCAACGGTGGGTCTTGGGGGTCTGTAGCTGCTTAGATGCCCCTTTTCCCTATACTTGTCATTGTCTGTTTTAATAAAGTTGCGAGGTGACATCATCACGTCATTGCACGTGTCTTCAACACGGGGTAAGAGCGGGTGGGAGCTCCCAGATCTCCCTCAAGGTGGGAGAGTGCTAGCGACGGCTCTGAGCCATCATTAGCACCTGAGTGGGAAACTCTGAGCCGTCATTAGCACTTAAGGGGTTAATGTTAGGTTCATATTTATTTCACAGGTAAGTTTTTATTTATTTAAATAGAGATATATTGTAATTTTAATTTAAAGTTAGGGGGGTGTTAGGTTTAGGGGTTAATAGTTTAATTTAGTGTTTTGCGATGTGGGGGGCCGGTGGTTTAGGGGATAATAGGTTTATGTAGTTGCAGAGATGTGGGAGGCCGGAGGTTTAGGGGTTAATAACTTTATTATAGTGGCAGTGATTTAGGGGAACGGCCGAATAGGGGTTAATAACTTTATTATAATGTCGGCGATGTCGTGGAGCAGTGGAATAGGGGATAATAACATTATTATAGTGGCGGTGATGTCTGGGAGCAGCGGAATAGGGGTTAATAATTTTTATTCATGTCGGCAGATTAGGGGTTAATGCATTTATTTAACAGTCGTGGTGTGGGTGGGCGGCAGATTAGGGGTTAATACGTGTTAAATAGTGTTTGTGATGCAGGAGGGTGGCGGTTTAGGGGTTAATATGTAGTTTATTGGTGTTAGTGTACTTTGTAACAGTTTAGTTATGAGTTTTGAGAAACATTTTTGTTACACAAAACTCATAACTACTGCTCTCAGATGGCGGTATGGATTGCGTCAGTATAGGCTGTAATGCAAGCATTTCAGCCTCACCGCACAACCTGTAATACCGGCGCTATGGAAATCCCACGCAAAAATGTCATTTTTTTGAGTGTGGGATTGATGTTGCGTTACAGGCTAAAATGCTTGCGGTATAGCTATACTGACACGATTCCCAATAGCAGCATTACAATAATACTACATTTAAGAAAACGTAAACAGAATGTTAGAAAATATACTTGCAGTAAGGTAAAACTGAAGGATACATTTATTTATTCAAAACAAATGATAAGTTACAGAATAACTGATGGTGCATTCTCACAAAATAACAATGAATGAAGTTGTAGTGTAGCACAATCTTCAAGCATTTGCTGACTGAAAGAAATAAATCTTTAGACCAATTACTACAATTTGACACATGAAAACCATTGCGTCATTGGACATACATTTGTTCTATTAATAGTAGGGGTACTATTATGCCAGAATATCTGAAAGCATCCTCATCTAAATACTTTTTTTGTTAACAAAACACTATAATGATGACAGATGTCAAGGTCAGCATAATTATCAGGCTGTTCATCCCAGCACAGATTGCTTTGGGCATTGGATAAAACTGATTTAAGACATACTTTGAAACTTGATCTGACATAAAATATTGTAATGTTTTGAGCAAATGTTTAACTTTTAACTAGGAAAATTAATGAGAGCATTTAAATGATAAAATGATGAAAATAAAGATCAGCATAAAAATATATGCCATATCCAACAAATATTAAAGCAGTATGCATATATATTAAGGCATGAACCTATAAGCATTATGTAAGCTTTTCACTTTCAAATTTCTGGTTAGTTAATTTTTAAAGATATACAGGGATTTATCATTCTAAATAATGCCCAAATAGCACTGTTTCCTAGGGGGTGCTAAGGAGATATAAGAAAAATGGACTAATTGTGCATTCAACACTGAAGTGGAAACAAGAATAAATTAATCAACATTAAAGATATATTAAAGATAGATGATTATATCAATAAACCAAAAGTCCAGAACATGCTAAAAAAAGAGTCTGCTCCTCTTGATAGAGTCTGGGGAAACCTTTTCAGATTCAACAAACAAAAGGGCTCTTCAAAGCATAACCAGACTTCAAGAATGTATTAGAGTAACAGGAGAAACCTAAAATTTGGCACACATTTATTTGAGCACGAAGTTTGAATTAGTGGTGACAAAGCTAGCTGTCACCAATGGCAGATCACTGCTATTCCCTCAAGGATGTGGGTTCAGCCTGGGCTTGTTCAACTCTCTCCAGTCTGATCACATTACCTCTGCCTCTGGATAGCTCATATGACCTCAGATCATGTCATAAGATTTAGTCACCCCTCATTCATTTCAGGCTGATTTTTTAGAAGCAAATGCCACTTTTTGGGGAAATAAAAGAAAATAGTTGACTTATAGACAGAGAATCTTCTGCAAGGTCATTTTCTGGAGCCTCTGGAATTCCAAGATCTCCCTTGTGAGGGGAAATAGTTTGAGTTATTGTATTGAGATTGTGAAGTTTGGAAATGAGTATGTCTTTTGGAATTGTAATGGTTGGAAGGGTGTTCCCTGTCTCACTTTACTAAAGTCTTACACTGGCCCCAATGATCAAAAGTGCTATAAGGCAGCAAAATATTTCAAGGGGTCCACCACTATGTCGAGAGAGCTTGTTGGAATATTCCAAACTTCTGACATAGCGCAGAGGCTGGCTTAGACAGCACCCAGCATTGCTGACCATATTGGCAATAGATGAGACAAACTAGAAGCGCTATAAAATCCACTTAATAAAAGTAAAGTCAAGGGAATCAGTATAATAGTAGTACTAATAGACACATATAAATTATATCAATCTTACTTAAAAATGTCCTTTTTTGTCTGTGTCTAATTCTGTGCCCAGTATGGGGTTAATATAACAATATACCCTTCAGCGTAGTACACTTAAATCTGGTAGCCTTTAAAAGTGCAGCTCACAGGGGGTTGACTGTTTGTTCTACAGCCAGGCAGAAGTATCCAAATGTAGCGAGATCTGGAGAGCAAAAGAAAAAGAGTTGTAGTGAGGAAATTAACCCGGGTTAAAATAGCGATGTTGTTCATAGATAGGGTGAAATTTAATCACTCTTAGTATACTGCTACAAAGTCACAAGGTAATCGACGCGTTTCACCCACCTGTGGGCTTTATCAAGAGTCTGTAAGCCGTAAAAAGCTTAACAATCTACCTTCACTATATCTTGAATCTGAACCTCATTTGTTTATCTCATTGTAGCAATAAGCTGTTACATAGGATTTTAAAAACCTAGGGAGACGTCCCTATTTATATTGGTTGATTTTATGTTTGTATATTGACTTCTATTAAATAATTTTTAACACTATATTGGTGTCTGATACCTTTAGCCCTTGGCGCCCTCTCTATCTGTAAGCCGTAAAAAGCTTAACAATCTACCCACACCCACATTGTAAAAGGTATACAACATACACACTTTTACATGTAATAAAAATTTTTACCTTAAATTCCTGTCCTGTTGTATTAGATTTAATCAATGATCTCTTTGAGCTAATACTTTTACACATTGGGCACCGTGATTTGTTGCATTTATATGTCCCATTTAATCTTAAAAAATTATTTTGACTATTATTGTTTGGATTTCTATTAAATGTACTTTCATCCCTAAGTTTACTTGGGGCCACTAAATTCTTCAAATTTGTATTCTTTTTAAAAACTAAATTTGTTTTTTTTATCTAGTACCTTATTAAGTAGTGGATCACTTGTGAGCATAGAACAATATTTATTAAGGACCCCTTTAACTTTACCCACTCCTTCCCCATATTGGGTTATAAATTTTACCGTTGGGGGATTTATGTTCAAATCTCTAACTTTTTCCTTATTTGTTAGTAACTCATCCCTATCATTCATTTCAACAGAAGACATTATTTTGAAAATATCTGATTCTTTATAAGACTTGGTCAAAAAAAAATTCTTTAAAATATCAGCTACTTGTTTATAGTCAGTAATTTTCAAACAATTCCTCCTAATTCTTGTAAATTGACTTTTAGGTATATTTTTTATCCATTTACTGTAATGTCCACTCTTCGCATGGAGTAAACCATTACTGTCTACATCTTTTCTAAAATTCTTGGTCAAGATTTCATTATTTTCTATAAATATACTTAAATCTAAAAAATCTATACATTGGGTCTGAACATTACTGACCAATTGAATATTATACTCATTGGAGTTCAAGTATTCTAAGAAGTTTCTTGCCTCTACCTCAGATCCCCCCCAAATCATAAACACGTTGTCAATGAAACGTTTGTAAAATATGATATGATCTTTAAAAACATTATCTTCATTCCAAACCAATCTTCAAACAGCCCCATAAAAATATTTGCATATGATGGGGCAAATTTTGTCCCCATCGCTGTACTGCATTTTTGATGGTAAAACAAAAATGTATAGTAAAGGATCACTAGAAAAAAACTGACGTATGCCTAACCGCTTATCCTAATACCCTTAAACCGAAGTACTCCATGATCGCAACCTAAAACTGTATAAATAAAAATAACAACCACCACATTCCCACCACAAGTATCTATCTTTTAACCCTTATGCCACCACATACCCACCGCAAGTTGCTAACTATTAACCTCTAAATCATAACATACCCATCACAAACAACTATTACCCTATGTCACCAACTGTAAAACCCTATGCCGCCATAAACCCACAGAAATAAACTAACTATTAACCCCATGCCACCATACACAGTGATAAACTATTAAACTTGATGCCGCCATATACCCACTGCAATCAACTATTAACCCCTATGTTGCTAACTATAAATCCCTATGCTGCCATAAACCCCAATTGCAAACTAACCTAACACCTAACCCCTTCCTCTAAACTAAACCACCTAAGTTAGAAATATTTAAAAAAAATCTAAGTAAAAATGTTTAAAAAAACTGTCAAACCCCAAATGAAATCTAACCCTACTATACCTAACACCTAAACCCCCCTCTAAATTAACCCCACTAAATTACAAAAAAAAGCTATTACATAAAAAAATTAAACTACAGTATTCAAAATAAAAAATCATTATACCTAACACTAAACTAAATTCCCCATAAAATAAAAAAAATAAAAAAAACTATACCCACATACATTAAAGAAACCCCCACCCCCCAAAATAACAAAATCTAACTAAAAAAAACCTAGCCTAGAAAATAAAATTAAAAAATAACAAACCATATTCTTAAAAATGAAAAACAACCCCAAAAAAACCCTTTATAACCCAAAAAGTTTTACTCACAGTTGATGGGGACTCCGGCTCCTCTTGGTCTGAAGTTGGGTCCTCTTCATCCAAGATCCAGATGCTGGGGGCTCATCTTCACAGGGGCAGAGGCTGACTTCTGTGGCCTCTTCCACCACCTCCTCTCTGCTATCCTATGTTCTTCAGCTCTCTTCAGGGAGTCCTCCTCTTCATGCAGTCGCTGCGGCACAGCGACTTAATTCCGGTTTGAATCAGCCAATCAAGAACATTTTTAAACTTAAATTCCAATTATCCTTTTATATTGGATGATAAGAATTTCATCTATAGCCTTTTAGCGCATCTCTGTGATACATTATTTAAACATTGATGATAATTTTAGTGACAAAGCTTTATAGTTATGATGGAGAGGTTTAGGATTTATAGTTTAGTTTATTATAGTGAGTTATTGTTTGACACTAGGCAGTTAGCTGGGCATTTCAGGGGAGTGTAGCTTAGACATTACGTCAGCGTAGGTGGTAGTAGGGGGGAGTGTAGGTTAGTTGCTACATAGTTGTAGGAGGTCAGGGGTAGTTAGCTTGGTGGTGCAGAAGGGTGTAGGTTAGCTGTGATGTAGGTATAGGCGGTCAGTGGGCGATAGTGAGGCGGAGCAGGGGGAGTGTAGGTTAGCTGTGACATACATATAGGTATTCAGGGGAGGTTAGCAAGGCATGCTAGTGAGAGTAGCCTGCACTTTTCTTTGGACACATCAACACAAGATCAATATGCTCAAAGCAGCAAAGTGCATTTTACAAGGAGGGTAGCGGCCATGTTTGTCTCACAAGCTATCTTCTGTTCCCACAGCAATATTTGAAGTGTGCCTACACGGAAACTATTTTTTGTTTCAGTAAGCGCACTGTTTGCGCCGTGTAGGCCAACTTCGAATAGGGCCGACGAGCGGAAATGTCGGTGATGTGGACGGTGATGTCATTCTCCCATTTACTTATTCGGGAGCGACATTGACACTCGCCAGCATCGCTTGGACACTCCCCTTTTTTTGAATATTCTGACATTCGGGCTGTGATGCAGACGAGGCCATCAAAGCAGTTTCCAATCTGTCAATGTTTTGAATATCGGGGCCTCTATGAGACACAAGTAGATACAAAAAAACAAAGAAAGTCTGAAAACTCAGAACATCCTGCACTTAAACATAAACATAAAGCACATATATAGCCAAATTCAATAACAAAGATCTATATTTAATTAAATTGGGACGTGTCTGTATAGTCTTTAAAACTGATTTATAGATCATATTTATTAATACATGACCAGATTACGAGTTTTGCGTCATGAGCAGCTCGGAAATAACTTGCAAGTTATTTCCACTGCTCACCTTTAATAGTGCTCCTATTACAGGTTTTCCAAAAACCGGCATTTGTGGGCAATATGGCAGTGTTGAGCTCCATACCGCACACAAATATCAGCACTACTTTGAGCTGGTTTTACGTGCTCGGGCACAATTTCCCCATAGACATCAATGGGGAGAGCCGGCTAAAAAAAAGCCTAACACCTGCAATAAAGGAGCGTAAAGCTCCGTAACGCAGCCCCATTGATTCCTATGGGGAAAGAAAATTTATGTTTAAACCTGACACCTTAACATAAACCCTGAGTCTAAACACCCCTAATCTGCCGCCCCCGACATCGCCGCCACCTACATTACACTTATTAACCCCTAATATGCTGCCCCAACATCGCCGCCACCTACCAACACTTATTAACCCCTAATCTACCACCCCAATGTCAACGCCACCTACCTACACTTATTAAAATTCCTAGCCTACACTAAACTGTCAATAGCCCTTAAAAGGGCCTTTTGCGGGGCATTGCCCCAAAGAAATCAGCTCTTTTACCTGTAAAAAAAAAACCCCAACAGTAAAACCCACCACCCACACAACCAAACCTCCCAAATAAAATCTTATCTAAAAAACCTAAGCTCCTCATTGCCCTAAAAAGGGAATTTAGATGGGCATTTAGCTCTTTTACATTGCCCAAAACCCTAATCTAAAAATAAAACCCACTCAATAAACCCTTAATAAAACCTAACACTAACCCCCGAAGATCCACTTACAGTTTTTGAAGACCGGACATCTATCCTCATCAAGCTGGGAGAAGTCTTCATCCAAGCAGGCAGAAGTCCTCAACAAAGCCAGGAGAAGTCTTCATCCAAGCGGCAAGAAGTCATCCTCCAGGAGGGCAGAAGTCTTCATCCAGACGGCATCTTCTATCTTCATCCTTCCGACGTGGAGCGGCTCCATCTTCAAGACATCCGGCATGGAGCATCCTCTTCTTTCGCTGGATCTTGAAGAATGAAGGTTCCTTTAAATTACGTAATCCAATCAGCCAATAGGATTTTTTACCCTTTAATTCCGATTGGCTGATAGAATTCTATCAGTCAATCGGAATTCAAGGAAAGCCATCTTGGATGACTTCATTTAAAGGAACTAAATACACACAGAGAGAAATGCACTCACAGGAACGAACAACCAGCTCAATACCATTGTTAGCCTGTTCTATGGCGATTTACCACCTGGGTGCAACTTCTTTTAGCCCAGCAATGCTTTTCACAGAGTAGAACTTTCCTGTAGTATATCAGTCTGATCCCGCCTATTACAGTCAGTCCAGCACCGAAATACCAGGCAATTCCTCTCTGAACAAGGAACAAAGCAACCCCAGACAAACCTTCATTCTTCAAGATCCAGTGAAAGAAGAGGATGCTCCGCGCCAGATGTCTTAAATATGAAGCCGCTCCATGTCGGAAGGATGAAGATAGAAGATGCCATCTGGATGAAGACTTCTGCCCGCCTGGGCAGATCAAAACAATATTGGAAAGAAATGGTATTACATTTTTCTCTTTAATCCGGTCCAAATCTAAGAGAAGAAACTGATGAAACAAAGAAATTTGAGTCTTCAAAATTTTAGAATTTTTGATCTAACCTCTTGACATTTAATACATTTAGGGCTAGATTACAAGTGGAGTGTTAGTTTGTGCTTGCACTCGCTTAGGAGAAAGCTTTTTGCATGCATCAGGTAGCATGTGTATTACAAGTTTAAAGTAAAATGTTTTCGCACAAGCGCTAACCCGTTGCACAAAAAAAGTCGAACTTGAAATTTCACAACTGAGTTAACGTATTACCCCTAGACTTCAATGGAGTGTGAAAAAACTAACATCCAACAAGTTGTGCAAACCTGATCGCGTTTTCTTAAGTAAGCTAACCCGACATAAAATAATAATATTTCACATTCCAATGTTCTTTACATAGCAGAATATGTTGATGATGTTTTTTTTTGGTAAAAAAAAAAAAAGTCAGTGCACCCCTCACATTTTTGTAAATATTTTATTATATCTTTTCATGTGACAACACTTAGGAGTGCGCTCACTTTTGTTGCCAACGGTTTAGACGTTAATGGCTGTGTGTTGAGTTATTTTGAGGGGACAGCACATTTACACTGTTATACAGGCTGTACACTCACTACTTTACATTGTAGCAAAGTGTCATTTCATCAGTGTTGTCACATGAAAAGATATAATAAAATATTTACAAAAATGTGAGAGGTGTACTCACTTTTGTGAGATACTGTATACTGTATCTATATAATTATATATAGGTATAGATGTATACAGATATATAGGAATATCTATTTATAAGTACATGGAACATATTCCCCTATGTGAAGAAAATTGGAGTGTGAAATATTTACACTAGATACATAATTAAAACCTTAATTAAATATAAATATTGCATAAATATGATTTTTCATGTTTTCAGCTACTTGACTGCAAAGGACTCCAATGCACTATATATATATGTCTATGAATGTAGTATACATATGTATTTATATTTGTATATATGTCTGTAAATAGATTTCTAAATATAAAAATACATATGTACACACACACATATACTGTATATGTATGTATATCTATGTTAAAGACTGAGACCTCATATCTTTGAGCCATGATACGTTTTTATTGCAATTTTTTTTAATTACTTTTATTGTTATTATGAGTGTTACTGTATTTTAAATGTATTTTTTGATGTGCAACCTTTTTGTCGTGCCTAACTGTTAACCGGAGCTCTTGAGTTGAGTTATCTCGAAGCTCAAGTGAATGTGTTTAATTTCATCTCGTAATATGCCTGTTATTTCCGACACATGAAAAGAGCCATGTTAAACCTCTTTTCGCACATGTGCAACAGTTAGGGCGATACTTGTAATCTAGCCCTTATTGGGGCATAATTGATTGAATTTTTTTTGTTTTTTTTTAAAGTTTTTATTGAGGTTGTGCGAAAAACCAATACAGCTTATGCAAAATAATATCGTACAGAACATGCATAAATGGTACATTTCACATATACTACTTCCATCTAAATAAATAAGATCTGCAGCATAGGCTATACTATGGAAGAGTCAGGAACCTCTTTTCTATAAGTATATGTTAAAGTAGATTAACAAGATATATTTCAAGCAACATTGACTATACATATGCTGAACAAGATGAGTTTCCTCACTTAGTATTTAGGCACCCTCTGTACTTACTATAGGAGAGGAAAGTGGGAAATGTGAGTGGACCTATAAAAATATAGTGAATGAACACTTATGCTGTTAAATAATATTAACATTGGAGGGGTCCTTTCTAGAATTGAAAAATGTAGTAAGATATATAGGTATAATGCAATAATCGGTAGATATATAAACATACATGGTAAACAGAATGCAATAATCGATGTATATATATAAACATATATGGTAAACAGCGAATAGCAACCAAGAGGTCACTAGTTAAATATTTAGAAAACACAGTAGAATATATAGGTATGATGCAGTATATAAAACATGGTGACTTAGAATAGGATGGCAATTAGCATGTCAAACATAAGATACAGTAAGGGCACCATTCCTTTGCTAACATAATATGATATGATATATAGATATGGTATATTATTTATTATGCGGTATGGGTAAGATAAACCGCGCAGAGAATTCTCCCAGATTGGGAGACTTATTGTGGGGGGTGGTGGGGGGGGGGGAGTTAGAATAAAGTAGATCATTAAATGGTAAATATGTTCTATATAATGGTATCCATAAGTTTAGTAATCATAATGAGGATACTGAAGAAAAAAAGGGCAGCCTTGTTTATGAGCAGTGATACTTCGCTAAACTCTCAAGTACAGGTAAGGGCTTGCGCCTAACTAAAATGAAGGGAAAGAGGGCTTTGCTGCCTCGGCCGCTGGCAGCCCAACCCCCATATAGTAATATCACTAGTGTTATCCTAAGGGCTTGGCATAGGAGTGAAGCGGAAAATTAAACTTGGTGATCTATACAGGGAGTGCAGAATTATTAGGCAAGTTGTATTTTTGAGGATTAATTTTATTATTGAACAACAACCATGTTCTCAATGAACCCAAAAAACTCATTAATATCAAAGCTGAATAGTTTTGGAAGTAGTTTTTAGTTTATTTTTAGTTATAGCTATTTTAGGGGGATATCTGTGTGTGCAGGTGACTATTACTGTGCATAATTATTAGGCAACTTAACAAAAAACAAACATATACCCATTTCAATTATTTATTTTTACCAGTGAAACCAATATAACATCTCAACATTCACAAATATACATTTCTGACATTCAAAAACAAAACAAAAACAAATCAGTGACCAATATAGCCACCTTTCTTTGCAAGGACACTCAAAAGCCTGCCATCCATGGATTCTGTCAGTGTTTTGATCTGTTCACCATCAACATTGCGTGCAGCAGCAACCACAGCCTCCCAGACACTGTTCAGAGAGGTGTACTGTTTTCCCTCCTTGTAAATCTCACATTTGATGATGGACCACAGGTTCTCAATGGGGTTCAGATCAGGTGAACAAGGAGGCCATGTCATTAGATTTTCTTCTTTTATACCCTTTCTTGCCAGCCACGCTGTGGAGTACTTGGACGCGTGTGATGGAGCATTGTCCTGCATGAAAATCATGTTTTTCTTGAAGGATGCAGACCTCTTCCTGTACCACTGCTTGAAGAAGGTGTCTTCCAGAAACTGGCAGTAGGACTGGGAGTTGAGCTTGACTCCATCCTCAACCCGAAAAGGCCCCACAAGCTCATCTTTGATGATACCAGCCCAAACCAGTACTCCACCTCCACCTTGCTGGCGTCTGAGTCGGACTGGAGCTCTCTGCCCTTTACCAATCCAGCCACGGGCCCATCCATCTGGCCCATCAAGACTCACTCTCATTTCATCAGTTCATAAAACCTTAGAAAAATCAGTCTTAAGATATTTCTTGGCCCAGTCTTGACGTTTCAGCTTGTGTGTCTTGTTCAGTGGTGGTCGTCTTTCAGCCTTTCTTACCTTGGCCATGCCTCTGAGTATTGCACACCTTGTGCTTTTGGGCACTCCAGTGATGTTGAAGCTCTGAAATATGGCCAAACTGGTGGCAAGTGGCATCTTGGCAGCTGCACGCTTGACTTTTCTCAGTTCATGGGCAGTTATTTTGCGCCTTGGTTTTTCCACACGCTTCTTGCGACCCTGTTGACTATTTTGAATGAAACGCTTGATTGTTCGATGATCACGCTTCAGAAGCTTTGCAATTTTAAGAGTGCTGCATCCCTCTGCAAGATATCTCACTATTTTTGACTTTTCTGAGCCTGTCAAGTCCTTCTTCTGACCCATTTTGCCAAAGGAAAGGAAGTTGCCTAATAATTTTGCACACCTGATATAGTGTGTTGATGTCATTAGACCACACCCCTTCTCATTACAGAGATGCACATCACCTAATATGCTTAATTGGTAGTAGGCTTTCGAGCCTATACAGCTTGGAGTAAGACAACATGCATAAAGAGGATGATGTGGTCAAAATACTCATTTGCCTAATAATTCTGCACTCCCTGTACACTGCAAGAAGCAATATGGAGAGAAAACAGGGTGTGTGTAAAGGAAATATACTCAGCTAACTAGTATGAATGGTCAGTCCTGCTGACCTAAATAGATAATAGATATTATGATGAAAAGCTGCATATACCATGAACATCCCTGTGAGTGTAAAAACAAGGAATCAGTGTATCTAAGACCAAATGCAACATAGCATTTAAGATAATCATATACAGATAACATAGCATCTAGATTCCACCAGCATTCTGGTAGGTGCACCTAAAACAGTAGACAATTATTACATAAAGTTGAACCCTATAAATACTATAAAGTAGGATGGCCCTGTGTTAGAAAGCCACCCATTGATGGACAAGGTAACCTGAGAAGTGATGTGTTTTGAAATATAAAATACTGTAAACATGCAATAGTGAGTACCAGAACCTGTATATAAGGTAAGAGCCTTTACAATATATTACCACTAGAGTAGAGAAAAAAACGTTACACTGCAAGTATCACTCATTAAACCATAATAGCAATCACAGCTTTAACAAAAAGGTATAGTGGCATAAATGCTTGAATCAAGTAAGGGGTTGATAGGACGTGTCTAGGCATCATTGAAGCAGTCTCATATAGCCAGGCTGGGTGAGAGTCACTATGATGAGATGTGCCAAGATGGGGATTTCCTTACCCCACACCGGACCGAAAAGCTGGATAGAGTCTCCGGGTCACCATGTTGAGGCTATGGAACATAGCAAATGGGCTATATCGGGTAAGGCAGTCCGGAGGGGAGAGAAGTTCAAACAGGAGGTGGGAATGTCCATCCCAGTCTGCACAATCATGCGCCGAGTGTTGTAAGAGAGGCTTTGGGGCACAATGTGGAACATGCGGGCTCGGTGTCAAGATGAGCCAGTGTGCGTCATGCCACCTAGGGGTTCTGTCTGTGCGGCAAAACAACAAGGCTGGGTAAAGCGCTCTAGGTGCGGTCACACTAACCTGAGGTAAAGCTCCTAGAGTATCGGGAGTAGTCCCCAAACCTCCAGCTGGCATGTGATCACACTGGGCCCCTGTGTCATCAGGGTTGAGTGGTTGAATAGTGCGGGCTATGCTCCGTGTCACTGACTGCTTAGGCTCCGATAAAAAATGGCGCCCGGTTATAGCACTGCACCTCTCCAAGAAGACGTGTATTTGTGACATAATACGATCCGCTTCCTCCATTCTTATGTAGATTAGTGACCTCTCGCCCCAAGGCTTCCAAGTAGTAAGTTTGCAGACTGTTACTATCAACTGGAGGTATTAGGTAGACCACAAGGTAGTTACTGCAAATGGCGTGTCCTAGGTTGCACGCTTCAGGGTTCTGGAGGCCGGTAGTTGTAGTAATGCTCCCCTTCAGCAAAGTTATTGATGGTAGCCGAGGCTTCACAACCTCCTTGGCAGTGAGATAGCTGAATATTTGAGCACAGACAGTCGCTAATTTTATTTTTTATATATCTTATGGATAGAGCTGCAGAGAAGTGCGACCGTCTGGCTTCCCAGCTGGCTCCGCCCCCCGCAAGTCTAATTGATTGAATTTTGATACACTATTAGGAGTAAAATAATATTTGTGCAATAATATAATTTGTGATTCCTGATAATAAGCTTCAAGTGTGACTTGTTTAACTATTTTAAAACTCTATTTAATTACCTTAAATCCTATCCTTTCCCCACTTAAGCCTCCCACAGTGACACCATTCTAGTCAGTATTGCATGTGATCTGGATTTAATCAAACTTCTATAAATTTCCTAAATGGCAAAGTTCCCATTTTGGAAAAGCAAAAATGTTTTGAATAGCAGGGATTTCTCCCATAATTGAGGATAAGATTTCAGAATTTATAAGAGGCAGGGCATAGCCGTGCAGAGAAATGGCTGCACTGCAGTGAAGCTCCGTAGCCTTTTCTGCTCATTTGGCTCTCTATAGCTACAAAAGAGGGTGAATACGTTCACTAAACAGACCATATACTACCGTAAAAAGTTGGCAAGAGATCTAGAATAGAAATTCATTGTTCAGCATAAATTATGGCACAGGAAAGCTGTCTTGTAAGAAGAAGCCAGGTCGCTATCTTTGAAGCCCGCCTACATCCTAACGGCTCTCAGGACCCTGATAAACCGGTGGACCAATGCACTATAAAACATTAGCACACCAGCTTTTCAACCGGACTTGGAGAACATTGCCGCTCACAGGGTGGCATCAACAATTAGGGTGAGAACTGCCTCAGGCAAAAAAATGTTCCATATGCGCACACGATAAAAACAACATAGCAGGCCGCACAGCTATGTAATGGCGCATCACATTTTCATTATAAATCCCATTTAAGTGACAGACTTAATAAGTGCTGTGATCCTCAATACTCCTTGCTCACTTTAATATAGAACTAACGAGTACTTATTCTAATACGCTCACTAGCTATTTTTTCCCTCCTTTGAAGAAAAACTCACCTAGTATTAAAGCGGAGGGCCACACTCACAGGCATCTAAGCATATGTAACATGCAGGTTATTTCAGACTACACAATCATTAAAAATGTATAAATAACCCAGACAAATACGGCTAGATTTGGAGTTTGGCGGTAGATGGGTTGCTAACGCTACGCGTGGTTTATGTCTAACGCACGGCATTGTTTGACTCCGGTATTTAGAGTCCAAACAAAACCTTCTAACGATACTCCTAACGCATGTATTTCACACGCGGAATCCTGCCCGCGTTAGACAGTCTCCCATAGAGATCAATGGAAAAACAAACAAACACGCTTTTTTCACCTAACACTCGATCTCGCGAGAAATACGCACAGCTCGGTCATATGACGCATACCACATCATGCACAACAATAACACGCCGCAAATGTCACAACAACAATCACTCAACAAAGCACATAAGCATTACACATTCACAAGCGGGGGGAATTTTAATAAAATTTAATACAGGGAATACGCATATACTTTAAGATGCGGAAATACGCAAAATAACAACAAGGAAAATAAAAAAATACATACACTAGCAAAATAATCGCATTCAATATCACTATATATTAGGACAAACATACATATACAACACTTCACTAATACCACACCATCGCAAATTCACATTTAAACATAATACTATTGGACAATGTTATAGAAAACGAGCACTATGACATTCTACACATTACACAAATACTAACTCCAAATGAGCATGCGCAAATTCACACAACTAATACACATTGCACAAATATTAATTGCTAATAAAGCACACCTGAACACAATTTACAACGGAAATCGGTACATCATTAAACATTTACACAGGGTATATAAGCACCACACAAGCATGGCTTCTTTGACTGTGTTGCTGGTGGGTCTTTGAAGATTGGAGGTTTAAGATTAGAGAGTTTGTGCATTATTGTGAGTGAGTTAGTGTTAGTGTGAGAGAGTCAGTTGTTAGTGTTATCGTGAGTGAGTTAGTGGGAGTGGGAGTTAGTGGTAGTGGGAGAGAGTCAGTTAGTGGGAGCGTGAGTGAGTTAGTGGTAGTGGGAGTTGTTAGTGAGAGTTAGTGGTAGTGTGATAGAGTCAGTTAGTGGGAGCATGAGTTAGTGGTAGTGTGAGTTATTGAGAGTTAGTGGGAGTTATTGAGAGTTAGTGGTAGTGTGAGTTAGTGAGAATTAGTAGTAGTGTGAGTTAGTGAGAATTAGTAGTAGTGTGAGTTAGTGAGCGAGTGATTTTTCTGTACACTTAACACATTTACACGCAAACACATTCAATACATACATACACTTATCAATAACACTACATACACTCCATACCCCATACCCCCTCATACTACACTCCATACCCCATTCCCTGTAGTCCCATTCCCTTTCATCCCATTTACTCTTATCCCATACCCCATCCCCATCGCATACCCATCCCCTAGTTAAATTTAGTTTACATATCCTCCTTTTAGTCTTCTTCTTCTTTTTGTTTATTTAAATACTCCTTACCCTCTTTGTTTTTTAGATCCCTCTCACACTTTCAGCACTTATTTTGTCTTTTTAGTTCTTTATTTTGACCCCCTTTCATTTCATCACACTCACTTTTTGTTTGATTATTTGGGGTTTAGTTTAGGGAACAGATGGAGGGCAGGCAGGAGCTTAGTCAGGGGAGAGGTAGAGGGGGGAGGAGAGGGAGGGGGAGAGGAACAGGACAGGAAGGGGGGCAGGAAGCGGGGGTGGAAGCGGTGGGTGGACCCAGCCACTTGGTTCAAGATGAACAAGTGGCTGGGCCCAGTGGCGGACAGAGTAGGGCTTCACAGTCCGGGAAACAGAGGGCATCGTCACAGGGGAAGGCCAAGGCGACTAGGGAGGCGAGGTTTTCAATGGAGGAGAAGGAGGCCCTCGTAGAGGCCTATATGGCCAGGTATAGGAGGCTGCAGCACCAGAAGACCACCCCGACTGAGAAGAGGAAGCTCTGGCATGAGATAAGGAATGCAGTCAATGCAGTGGGTGGACGGAATAGAGATATGGACTCTATAAAACATTGATACCGGGACTGCAAGATGGATCTCAAGAAAAAGTTAAGCCTGGAGGCCCGACATTCCGCAGGAACCGGTGGCGGCCCTGCACTGGAAATCGAGTACTGCCGATGGGAGGAAATGTTGCGTCCCAGCATCTCCGAGGTGGATGTAGTAAGTATCGGAGGAATTGATACCGGGAACCTGCCATTCTCATCTGACGGTAAGCTCATTTAAGAATAAATTCACATACAAATGTATTTCAAGGGACACTATACGCAAACCTTTACTTTCATGATTGAGGTAGAGAATACAATTTGACAAAACATTCAAATGTACTTATATTACCTAATTTGATTCATTCTTTAGATATACTTTAATGAAGAAATAGCCATGCACACGGTGAACCAATCACAGGAGGCAGCTATATTCAGCTAACAATCAGCATCTTCTAAGCATATTTAGATATGCTTTTCAGCAAAGAATATCCAGAGAATGAAGCTAATTAGATAAGAAAAGTACATTAGAAAGTTGTTTATAATTGTATGCTTCGAAATCATGAAAGATAAAACATTGGGTTTAATGTCCCTTTAAGGATCAGATTAATGCTATAACGTTGTTTACACGCATTCACAATTACTTTGCGGTTACATCAGTATCTAGGCTATAGGTTAGGTGTGCATTTAAACAGACTGAAAACAAACTCTAAAACATTCAGATTGAACAGACATATCACAAACACGGTTTAGAAAATGCGGAAATCGTGATGATTGTTAGATTTCAAAGTGGATTAATGATTCTGCATTTGTAATTGTATCGTAAGCTAAGTCATTTAAAGCTTTATTTGGAAATATGCTAATATATACATTTCTTTCTTTTTCAAATATACAGAGTCTGGGGAGGAGGCAGCACAGCAAATACAGCCTCCTCCTTTTCCCCGGGATGAGAGTGGTGGGGAGGAATTTCCACTTCGGAGGGAAGAGGCCCCCCGTGACGAAGAGGCCAGGGAAGCAGAGGAAGAGGCCCCGGAAGCAGAGGAGGAGGCCGCGGAACCAGAGGCCCCTCAAGGACCCGCACCCCGCCGTGCACGGGCACCCCGCCGTGCACGGGCACCCCGCCAAGCACAACAACAGGAAATAGCGGAGTGCGGGTTCTACTAGACTACATAGACCAGATGCGTAACTCCCGGATACAAAATATAGAAGGCCGAACTAGAATTCTTGAAGGACAAAACAAAATAATTGAAGGCCAAAACCAAATAATAAACATACTTACTAGAAAAGAAGAAGGGCAAAACAGAACCTTTAATCTACACCAAGAGATGTTTAATTTTTTCCGGGAGGTGCATGATGGTCTGCCTCCTGGTCCGCCTCCTGCTGCTGGGCCTCCTGCTGCTGGGCCTCCTGCTGCTGGGCCTCCTGCTGCTGGGCCTCCTGCTGCTGGGCCATCTTCTCCTGCCGGGCCATCTTCTCCTGCCGGGCCATCTTCTCCTGCCGGGCCATCTTCTCCTGCCGGGCCATCTCCTCCTGCCGAGCCATCTCCTCCTCCTCACCTTGGTCGTCCCAGTACTCTTCCTTCCACTCTTCCCACAACATATCCAATGAGAACTCGTCGGAGTCGGCAGTTGACCCTCCAAGAGCCTCAGCCCCGTGGGAAGAGGGGAAGGAAGAGGAAGTAAGTATTTGTTTTCATGTTTAATGTTATTTTATTTAATGTGTAATGGATAGGTATGTGATGATGTGGTTTTCATACACTTGTGGACCACACTCTGTATATAATCTACTTCTATGGGACCGGGTCCATGGAGGCAGATTGTTTGCAGAGTGTGGGTTATAAGTGTGTGAAAACCACATCACATACCTATCCTTGTTCATGATATTGATTGGTTTCTGTGATGTGATGTCCAAACTGTTTCCCGAATCGCAAACAAAATTACCATTACAATTATCCATGATGGCATATTACTGTTTGAATGCCAATAACACAGCTTAAAGGGACAGTCAGAAAATTATTGATTACAAAGAAAACACTGTATTACGCATTATAAAGTTGGAAACAACAAAACATGGAGAAATACGTGTGACTTATGTGCTTACCCCTGTATCTATGACTATGAAAAATGACCACTTATTTGTTGTTCTGACATAACAACATTTTAGACATCAATGATCAATACATGGTAAATAATATGCTGTATGAGCACAAGGTTTTAGATATACAAATGCTATCCAAATGCCCTCTAGTGGTCAAATTGCATAATGATTACATGCACTCTTCAAGCTCTAAGAAATGAGCACACGAACCTCATAGGTTTAGCTAGCAAATTAAAATAAACACAGACAAATGATTAATTGGTGAGAAACCTTTGATAGCATTGATATTACAAAATTGACTTTTATAATAATGCAAAACATTATTTGTTTTCTAAACTGTCCCTTTAACAAAATTACATATGCTAACATATATTTGCAGATTGTTGGTATATCTACATGTACTTGTTCAAACAATAAATATTGAAAACAGATTTATATTGACGTGTTAAATAAAGTCTATTTTCTTAAAGAGACATTATTGTGTTATTTTTTTTATAAAGACATTTGTTTTAACAATTAATATGGTTTAAAGTCCTTTTAGGAGTGGGGGGTGAAAATATGCTAACAATAATATATTTGGAGATTAACCAATGTGGAACTCATACATGATACAAAAATAAACATTTGCATTAAAGGGACAGTATACTATATTTTTAACAGAACTGTATGTAATAGACACTACTAGAAACAACAAGATTAACATATACTGATATCAATATTACAAAGCTTTAAACACTTTCAAAGAAAATCGGGTTAGCTCTATTGAAAATATAGATGAACCCCCATTACAACCGTAAAACAAGACAATACCCCATCATTAACATATGAAAAGACCCATTACACAAACAGGAGAAAGCTGGAGATGGTACTCACATGAAACTTAGAGGCTTGGCGAGGAGTCTGAAAATTACTTACATTTTATTTGAACAGAAGCAAAATGAAATGTGTATTTGTTAAACAATGGACTATCTAACTAGAGACCAAATAAAATATTTTTATTTATAATGGGAGTGTCTAATGAACCTTTAATAAAATATACGACGAAATTACATTCAGAAGAAGTCGGCATCATATATTTAGCATATGATAAAGATAAATGCATATTGATTACTTTATTCTAACACAATAGCGCATATTTATGAATTAGATATCTTTAACATTAAACACAACAGTCATTTTTCAGAAAAAGGAACATATTGTTGAAAAACATATTAAACAACATGGACTATAGAGATTTGCACTTGCCTCGAAATATCATATGCATGAAAACATTTTGCTTTCATTCGTTTATTCAACCAGACATCCAGCAAAAGAGAATGTGGTGGTCTTTATCAGCTATGGGACAACAATGTAACATGATGCAAACAATCCATATTCGCAATGTTTTTAAACTTGGCTTCATTCACAAACGTGTTTAATGTGCACAAACAAATATTGCGGGACTACGTCATACAATCAGACGTTTTTTTACCTTTGCATGTGACGTCTTAATTAACATGGCGCTTCCTTGATCACGTAAGAACGCAATCCAATAAAAGGCACATTCTTGATCACGTAAGAACGCAAACAAAAAAAAGGCGCATCCTTGATCGCGTAAAAATGCCATCCAATAAAAGGTGCATCCTTGATCGCATAAAAACGTCAGTCAATACAAGGAATCATTGGACAGCCTGGCAGGTGACGTCTTAAGCAACATGGCGCATCCGCGATCGCAGAAAAAACGCAGGCAATACAAGGACTCAGTTGACAGCTTGGCATATCACTAAGAAACGTATTTATATTTTTGTAACTAGTATGTGTCTAGATTGCTATCTAGGAATGTCACGAAATCATGAATCATCTTTTCGGACTTGACTGTCCCTTTAACTATAGCTATGGTGTAAATCTTTAACATTTAAAATATACACATGAGAAATACATATGCCATTGATGTTTTAAGATATGTTTAGATTGTTTTGGAATAACAATAATGACACATGTATTGATCAAACGTGTCATTTATTCAAGTTGAAATATGGTCAGCCTACCTATAGCCATATATGGGAGGAAAAGTATTTTTTAACAATATTTAGAAAAACATATTCCTCATCTAAAATATGCGCATTACACACAGAGATTGATTTGGTTACACTTTTACAATAATATAGAATAGAAAATGAAATACATGTGCTGTCAACATTACAATAATATTGTTTATTATTAAGATTATATGTCCTTGTTCATGTAAAAAGGACAAAAACGCTTTAGAAATGGAAATACATTCATTAACAATTGTGCTCACCATCACTTAAAGGGACATGATTTTTATTTATAAAAAGAGGATACACAGAGACAATACTATTTCAATAAAATGAACACTTTACAGGGATTATATCATTGTATCAATCCTCAGATAATTTGTTAAAGGTGCATCAATTCATGCAGAGTTTATAAATACACACATGGATGTGAAATTTGAAATATACATATATAACAATCTATATATACATATATAAAATAATTACTATGTTAATCATAATCATGCAATGATGAAGCTTTTATAAAAAAATATAAAGACAAAAATAAACATTACATTGGAGATGTTAATCTTAAAGTCATTTACAATTGTATTACATATATGATTCAGGAAACAACATTATTTTTGGTAGGTCCCTTTAAGGATCAACAAGATAAACTAGAGATTTCAATCAATGACATGAATAAGGAGGACAAAGAATCGTGCAATGACATGTCTTTTATTAGTATGTCAGAAAACATCAACAACGTTTATAAATAATATGGTAAAGATCAGGAAAATTGGAGCCATATGACAAGGTAACAGAGTGCATCACAGTCCATGAAGAGAGTTGCCAAGGGCCAGCATAGCCCCATTGGAGCCATATGACAAGGTAACAGAGTGCATCACAGTCCATAAAGAGAGTTGCCAAGGGCCAGCATAGCCCCATTGTAGATATATGACAAGGTAACAGAGTGCATCACAGTCCATGAAGAGAGTTGCCAAGGGCCAGCATAGCCCCATTGTAGATATATGACAAGGTAACAGAGTGCATCACAGTCCATGAAGAGAGTTGCCAAGGGCCAGCATAGCCCCATTGTAGATATATGACAAGGTAACAGAGTGCATCACAGTCCATGAAGAGAGTTGCCAAGGGCCAGCATAGCCCCATTGTAGATATATGACAAGGTAACAGAGTGCATCACAGTCCATGAAGAGAGTTGCCAAGGGCCAGCATAGCCCCATTGGAGACATATGACAATGTAACAGAGTGCATCACAGTCCATGAAGAGAGTTGCCAAGGGCCAGCATAGCCCCATTGGAGACATATGACAAGGTAACAGAGTGCATCACAGTCCATGAAGAGAGTTGCCAAGGGCCAGCATAGCCCCATTGGAGCCATATGACAAGGTAACAGAGTGCATCACAGTCCATGAAGAGAGTTGCCAAGGGCCAGCATAGCCCCATTGTAGATATATGACAAGGTAACAGAGTGCATCACAGTCCATGAAGAGAGTTGCCAAGGGCCAGCATAGCCCCATTGTAGATATATGACAAGGTAACAGAGTGCATCACAGTCCATGAAGAGAGTTGCCAAGGGCCAGCATAGCCCCATTGGAGACATATGACAAGGTAACAGAGTGCATCACAGTCCATGAAGAGAGTTGCCAAGGGCCAGCATAGCCCCATTGTAGATATATGACAAGGTAACAGAGTGCATCACAGTCCATGAAGAGAGTTGCCAAGGGCCAGCATAGCCCCATTGGAGACATATGACAAGGTAACAGAGTGCATCACAGTCCATGAAGAGAGTTGCCAAGGGCCAGCATAGCCCCATTGTAGATATATGACAAGGTAACAGAGTGCATCACAGTCCATGAAGAGAGTTGCCAAGGGCCAGCATAGCCCCATTGTAGATATATGACAAGGTAACAGAGTGCATCACAGTCCATGAAGAGAGTTGCCAAGGGCCAGCATAGCCCCATTGGAGACATATGACAAGGTAACAGTGCATCACAGTCCATGAAGAGAGTTGCCAAGGGCCAGCATAGCCCCATTGGAGCCATATGACAAGGTAAAAGAGTGCAACAGGCACAACAATAAACAGAAAAAAAGGCCAAATGGCAACCATAACAAAAACATCAACATGTGGATGGAGGATTCTTATCTGCGCCCTTGGAGCATCTCCAGATCCTCCACTTACTGGTCATCCCCTTCATCGTCCTGTGCATGTCCAGCTCCAGATTCAGGCATTGAATTCAATCGCATGATCTGCCGCAGAGTCAAATGCTGAACCTGGAGCTGGGCCTGCATGGTGTCGTTCATCCCTCTCAGGACAGCTGCGTTCCTCAACACGGCCTGCTCTACACGTGCTATACCTTCTAGCATGAGCCATGTTGAGTCACAGCCTAAAATAAAGAATCAATAAAATATTAAGGATAATTACACAACAGAAGAAAAAATAAGCAAATATACATTGTCATCATAAAGACAAATCATTCTTTACATCAATTTGTTGAAATTGATTCTTTACACATTAAATATGTTATTCAGACAGACCGAAATCATTAAAGGGACAGTTTACTCAAACATGTTGTCCCCTTTAATTGGTTTTCGATGATCCACTTATACAGCTTGAGTGTATAAAATCTTGTTAAAGGATTTACATTGTACTTACATTAGCAATTTAAATATTTTAATTATACTGTGGTAGGCACACCTATCCTTAAACATTTTGGCGTTGAGGACAAGCTGTGTAAACATAGCAACCTGAAGAAATTACATTCCCACTGGGTTAGACAAGAGATAATGTATCAACATTTGTACATAAATTGTTGGATCCAAGTAGTGGTGATTGGTATATGTAGTGATATCAAATTAAAGGGACATTGAACCTAAATATTTAATTGATTGATTCAGATAGAGCATGAGATTAAAAATAATAAAAAATTACACATATTCTTTAAATGTTAGAATTCTCTAGCTAGATTTTGAATGCAAGAATGTAGGTTTATAGGGCAGGCCATATTTGTTTATCAACTTTGGTTGTCCCTGCTGATTGATGGATACATTCATCCAACAATAAAGAAATGATGTCCAGACTTATTTTTGATTTAAAATTAATTCTAGCCATTTATTTGTTTCAATAAAGATAGCAAGAGAATGAAGAATAATTCATAAGAGTAGTAAATTATAAATTTGATTAACATTGCATGCTCTATTTGAATCACAATAGAAACAATTTGCCTTCAGTGTACCTTTAAGTATCTTATAATGTGGATTTTGATTGATACTTACAGCTGTGCCTGGGAAGGACAATCCGACACCCAGGACAATGAAGGTTGAGACAGGGGGGAGGGATGGAATTGTGTTGGGGAGGGATGGGATTGGGTTGGGGAGGGATGAGCTGCTGCTCCGGGGTAGGCCGTACAGCTGGGGAGTGGTGAGTTGGGGTCTGGGCAGCTGGGGTAGCTGTACGGGCCAAAATACGGGGAGAGCGGTGAAGGGGGACAAAGGGGTTTTTTTTGGGAGGGACAGGATAGGAAAAATGGGAAGGGCCGGCAGGGGGCTGGGCAGGGGGCTGGGCCTGGGCAGGGGTCTGGGCCTGGGCAGGGGTCTGTGACTGGGCAGGGGACTGGGCAGGGGACTGGGCAGGGGACTGGGCAGGGGTGGAAAACAGATGACCAGAGGTGGAGGATCCATCTGAAATAAATAATACAAATATATTAACATCTCATACATCATGAAATCAAATCAACGCATTTCAAATTGATTATGTTTGCAATATACTTAGAAGTGTGTTTGAATTTCTAAACAATTATGACATGAGGATATGGTATGCATATAGGCACTCAAATGAATATCAATGACTGTCTGTACAATTATAAAATTATTATTGTGGTTTGGCCTGGAATATGCATGTGACATAATGATGGCATGAATTAGAAATCAAAAAAATAAAAATAATAATCCAAGCATATTTTCATGCTGCCTGATATAGAAAGGGGGCAGTAGTGTATTTGAACAGACAAATAATATTCCTTTTTAAAGTGCAAAAGCTGTAGACTTTGAATGTCTTCAATAAAATGATTTCCAATAAAGCAACATGTTGGAAACATGATAGATATATTTCACATACCATTAGACTTCAAGGGAGCCTCTTCCTCCTCCGTCCCACATGTTAAATCAATCTCTGTAAAACATAACATGTTGTGTACACGTTAAGATCAGATATTATAACATATGTTACTGTTGCTCAAAGACACACATCAATGTTGCATTAAAGATATACACACCCAAAGTTATGATTTACATCATTTTGATGGAGCATACAAATGACATTAGATTTGTTATTCTCAATGATTCAGATTTTCGATGTATTGTTTGTATTAATTTTAAAATCATAAAAGCATAGTACATAGAACATTTAAGATTTCTCATGTGTGTATCACTTGATGACTGTTGTCAAAAATGAACATGGAAACAAACATATGCTATACCTCTTCTGAATAACAAAGGTGTAGACTAAGAAAGTTTTAATTATTAATCTTTCAATATTCCAAGAAAATTAATATATAATCAGAGGAGTAAATTATATGTTTGTTTCAAATGTTATGCTTCATCAGAATCATGCTCATAATATTGATTACCAATACACCTTCAATGACATATAAATGAGTCAATGGACTTACCAGAAGACCGCAAAGGCGGCTCTGTGTCAGTGCTGGATTCCTCTGGGCTCCCCACACCAACTCTCTCTATGAATGATATAGATATATATTAGTGAACACATTTGGGATAGCACTAAATCACATCTGTAGCGATTTTTAAGAATAATAAACTTGAAAATGTGAAGAATAGAGCAGTCATTATCCAAAAAAATGCTTGATTGAATCAAGGGGATTCTGTTAAAAATGATGTATTGAACATATGTTTAATTTCTGACTATATTAGACATCAAACTCATCTCATACGATGCTATTGCATATCTAAATATACCCATTGATCAATGTTCTTAAAAGAATACACACAAACCACATTTTGAATAACAGCTGTTGACAAATATAAACAAAGACATGTGGCACATCAAGCCATTTGTGCAATGTACAGTTATCTTGTTTAGGACACAACACATATTGATCACAATACCAAACCAAATTGATTAGTACAAATATGTAATCATGGTGCTGTTAGAGTATGCTGATATCTATAAAGTAACTCCAACAGTGAATATGTGAATTATATATCAATATTGTCTAATCCAAAGAATGTAAAGATGAATTAATCTATTGTTTATTAAAGGGACACTGACATGATTTATTTCAATCATTGATTTCACTGTTCAAACTGTTCCAAATGATTTAACATTGACTCCTATTATAATTTGAATGTTGCTACATTTTAATCTTAAAGGCAGATAAGCAATATTGGATTCAATAAATATTGTTTGTTGAAGGTATCCACCAATCATCAATAAAAACCCAGGTTGGTCAACCAAAATTGAGCTGCAGATAAACGTACATTCTTGATTTTAAAATACATTTAGCAATAGAATATTTCACATATGATTATAGTATTATATTTAAATGTTGATTAATATTGCATGCTCTATCTGAATGACAACATTAATAATTTTAGCTCAGTGTCCCTTTAAAATATATTGATTTGACAATGTTGGTGTTAATGAATTCTCTACTCCATATGTTGATGTAATGAATGGGATTGAGCATGCAATTCCAATCTAATATGTTATTTAACCCCTTAATGACCGCAGCACTTTTCCATTTTCTGTCCGTTTGGGACCAAGGCTATTTTTACATTTTTGCGGTGTTTGTGTTTAGCTGTAATTTTCCTCTTA
This sequence comes from Bombina bombina, assembly GCF_027579735.1. NCBI lineage: Eukaryota > Metazoa > Chordata > Amphibia > Anura > Bombinatoridae > Bombina > Bombina bombina. The sequence continues at coordinate 1,280,489,652 of NC_069500.1, forward strand.
CTCATTTACTGTAACCACACATATTATATACCGTTTTTCTCGCCATTAAATTGACTTTCAAAAGATACCATAATTTTCATCATATATTATAATTTACTATAAAAAACATTATAAAATATGAGGAAAAAATGGAAAAAAAAACAAACAAATTTTTTCTAACTTTGACCCCCAAAATCTGTTACACATCTACAACCACCAAAAAACACCCATGCTAAATAGTTTCTAAATTTTGTCCTGAGATTAGAAATACCCAATGTTTACATGTTCTTTGCTTTTTTTGCAAGTTATAGGGCCATAAATACAAGTAACACTTTGCTATTTCCAAACCACTTTTTTTCAAAATTAGCGCTAGTTACATTGGAACACTAATATCTTTCAGGAATCCCTGAATATCCATTGACAGGTATATATTTTTTTTTAGAAGACATCCCAAAGTATTGATCTAGGCCCATTTTGGTATATTTCATGCCACCATTTCACCGCCAAATGCGATCAAATAAAAAAAATTGTTCACTTTTTCACAAATATTTTCACAAACTTTAGGTTTCTCACTGAAATTATTTACAAACAACTTATGCAATTATAGCATAAATGGTTGTAAATGCTTCTCTGGGATCCCCTTTGTTCAGAAATAGCAGACATATGTGGCTTTGGCTTTGCTTTTTGGTAATTAGAAGGCTGCTAAATGCCCCTGCGCAAAATACATGTATTATGCCCAGCAGTGAAGGGGTTAATTAGGGAGCATGTAGGGAGCTTCTAGGGTTAATTTTAGCTTTAGTGTAGTGTAGTAGACAACCCCAAGTATTGATCTAGGCCCATTTTGGTATATTTCATGCCACCATTTCACCGCCAAATGCGATCAAATTAAAAAAAACGTTAATTTTTTCACAATTTTAGGTTTCTCACTGAAATTATTTACAAACAGCTTGTGCAATTATGGCACAAATGGTTGTAAATGCTTCTCTGGGATGCCCTTTGTTCAGAAATAGCAGACATATATGACTTTGGCGTTGCTTTTTGGTAATTAGAAAGTCGCTAAATGCTGCTGCGCATCACACGTGTATTATGGCTAGCAGTGAAGGGGTTAATTAGGTAGTGTGTAGGGAGCTTGCAGGGTTAATTTTAGCTTTAGTGTAGAGTTCAGCCTCCCACCTGACACATCCCACCCCCTGATCCCTCCCAAACAGCTCCCTTCCCTCCCCCACCCCACTATTGTCCCCGCCATCTTAAGTACTGGCAGAAAGTCTGCCAGTACTAAAATAAAAGATTTTTTTTTTTTTTAAAGAAAAAAAAAAAAGCATATTTACATATGCTGTGTTTAGGATCCCCCCTTAGCCCCCAACCTCCCTGATCCCCCCCAAAACAGCTCTCTAAGCCTCCCCCTCTGCCTTATTGGGGGCCATCTTGGGTACTGGCAGCTGTCTGCCAGTACCCAGTTTGCACAATCAAATGTTTATTTTTTTTTTTATTTTTTTTTTTTTTCTGTAGTGTAGCTTCCCCCCCCCCCCACGGACCAACCCCCACCACCTAAATAAAGCCTAAGGTTTTTCTTTTTAAAATTACTGGTCCCACTTTCATTTTGGGACACATTTTTTTCTGTAGTGCAGCGGTCCCCACCCGGTCCCTGCCCCGGCGCGCGCCCGTCCCCTCGTGCACGTGCGCGCACCCGCGCGCGCGCCTGGGCTTCCACGCCCACGATCCCGCCCCCCTCCACATGACCAGGGCCATCGATGGCCGCCACCCACCTCCCACACCGACTCCCACCCACCAACGATACCGGCCATCGATGTCCGGTGCAGAGAGGGCCACAGAGTGGCTCTCTCTGCATCGGATGGCCATCTAAGGTTATTGCAGGATGCCTCCATATCGAGGCATCACTGCAATAACCGGAAAGCAGCTGGAAGCGAGCAGGATCGCTTCCAGCTGCTTTCCACACCGAGGACGTGCAGGGTACGTCCTCAGGCGTTAACTGCCTTTTTTCTGAGGACGTACCCTGCACGTCCTCGGTCATTAAGGGGTTAAGGATATCCTAAGAATTATTTAATTTTCATCTATTAAAGGGACATGAAGCTCTAAATGTATAATTGTATACTTTTTGAAACTATGTACTACTGTTATCTGAACACATGATTTTAACTTTTGGCAAAATGCCAATTTATGCATAAAAAAACAGCCGGATAATACCAGTAATGCATTGTTTAACCTAAGCCAAAATCCTTTTTTTTTTTTAAGAACTAAAACAATAGACTGAAGCAATGTAGCTCATAAAATGTTTAAACAAAACAATAAAATCACGTTTAAAAATCATTCTATGTAAAATTTTGTTGGCATGTCCCTTAAATGACGTGATCAATTTCAAAAATGGAATCTATATTTTTAAAATCTAAACCTATGCAAAAGTGTGTGTATTTTTTAAAAATGTATACAAATAAGATTAAGCAATACACAAGGGAAGAATATAAATTGGACATTCAAAGAATCTTACATTAAAATTAAGACATCCAGAATAGATGGGATATCTTAAATTCCAAACAAAATCAGAGTAGTCTTACAATGTAATCCTATTTTTTGGTTTTATTTATTCTTATTTGCAAAAAGTTTTAAAATCCATTTTGCAGATACATATAAATATTGAACAATGTGGATTTAGTATGTAATGTTCTGTCCATGTTTCTAAGACAAATGTCAATTAAAATGAGACATACCATACTGTGACAAGCCCTGGCTTGAGGATCCAGCACCAACATCCAGATCTGTAATATATTAAATGAGGATTGGATATCATTAATACAAATCATGCCATGTTTAAAATCTTTACATTATTAGCAAATCAATTAAAAACTATTAATCCTTTGGTAGTCCCATGAGTTAATTGTTTCCTCAATTAAATTCATGATAAATATATCCTGTACTCTTATTTTCAATCAGTTGTGTTGTTTACTGTAGCTTAAATTATTTTTTTGTGTTATTTCATTCTCATCAATTGATGGGCATATGTTATAATTTATTTGGATTCTGCTTTTTTCTTTTTTTATTATGTATAATATTGAAAATAAGAATACTGTATTCTTCACATATATAATAATTCACATTTCATTTTGACCAACATGTGTAAAGCAATGCCACTTACAGCAAACCCATGTTAACGTGTATGCGCAATTCCATTTTCGCGATCATTGCGCAATGATTCCAAGCGGAATTACGCATCCGTCATTTGACCAACATGTATAAAGCAATGCCACTTACAGCAAACCCATGTTAACGTGTATGCGCAATTCCATTTTCGCGATCATTGCGCAATGATTCCAAGCGGAATTACGCATCCGTCATTTGACCAACATGTATAAAGCAATGCCACTTACAGCAAACCCATGTTAACGTGTATGTGCAATTCCATTTTCTTGATCATTGCGCAATGATTCCAAGCGGAATTACGCATCCGTCATTTGACCAACATGTATAAAGCAATGCCACTTACAGCAAACCCATGTTAACGTGTATGCGCAATTACATTTTCGCGATCATTGCGCAATGATTCCAAGCGGAATTACGCATCCGTCATTTGACCAACATGTATAAAGCAATGCCACTTACAGCAAACCCATGTTAACGTGTATGCGCAATTCCATTTTCGCGATCATTGCGCAATGATTCCAAGCGGAATTACGCATCCGTCATTTGACCAACATGTATAAAGCAATGCCACTTACAGCAAACCCATGTTAACGTGTATGCGCAATTCCATTTCCGCGATCATTGCGCAATGATTCCAAGCGGAATTACGCATCCGTCATTTGACCAACATGTATAAAGCAATGCCACTTACAGCAAACCCATGTTAACGTGTATGCGCAATTCCATTTTCGCTCTGTGACGCATATTCTGTAGAGCGCAAGAAACATCATTCCTATTTCATGTGTCACTAATCTAAAATCAGATATCTAAACATCATATGTAGTGTATGTTGTGAGATCTGTATAGGTTTAGTATCTGACTATATACACATTTAAAAAAAAAAAACAAATATTAAGATATTATATGAAGTTGGATAGTTACCTGGTTCAGATTCTCCATCAGCTCCTCCCAGGCCACCGGACGGAGAAGCAGCTGCCCTGGCCCCAGCATCAGGACTTTCAGATCCTGCAGCTGGGAGGGAAGAAGAGGAGGCCGAGGATGGCGAGGATCTAAATCTTTTGGGGACCCAGAGATTGAGGAGCTCGCATAAAGTCACCTCATAAGGGAGTAGGTATAGTTTCCGCTGGGCCTTTCTTTGGCCCCCTCTTTTACGGGCTTGTACCCAGTCCCTTATGAGGTTGACTTTTTTTGTTAAGTGCAACCTCATATCTCCGAATCTCCTCATGATTTGATCCTGGCTCCTCTGGACGTCACACACCAATTGAACCGCATTGGTGATAGACTCCCAGAGGGCCTTCTTAACAGGCGCATCTGTCGACCTCCTCTTGTTCCCAAACAGCTGGGGATAAAAGTCATTGACGGCGTGGACCAGTGCAGCGCTCTCCTGCTTGGTGAACCTGGGAGGTGACATGCCTGCTGGGTTGTAGAATATATTTTTTTAAAAATAATATATACTGCCTGCAGGCATTAGAGAACTGACAAAGATGGCAATGTGTAATGGACTTTTATATGGTGAAGTAAACATGAGATGCACCATGGGACAAGTTATCTGTACATCTGATTGGATAAAAGTTTGAAATATTGTTAGAATGTCTGTGAGACCATCCTGACTCAAGTTGTGTTTGTGTGATGAACTCTGATTGGCCGTTCCTTAATGTTTCATATCTTAGTAACTTCCTTACACATACCTCCTGGTGGTGCTGTTACTTCATTTTTCATGTAGACTTATTTGTAACTCATGGGCCTGTCATGCGGATATGTGTGACGCAGATTTAATATCTGTGATCCGTTAAATATTAATGTTTAAATTCTCTTTAAAATCTAATACTGTCACATTATTAAATGTTGTATACATTTTTCAGTTTAATAACGGTCTGTTTCTTTAATACAAATACACATTTAATATTGTATGTCTTTATTGTTCATAAAATCAATTTGTTGACTTATTGTGAAGTATTGATATTGCTCTATTAAATGTATTTCATAATGCACATTGATTGTGTGCTATTGCGTGACATTAGACTCTAATGTTTAAAGATGCAAATCTGGTGTTTCAAGATCCGTTTCCCACGCAATATTTCTGAATGTTCAATTTCAGGTTATAATGTCAGTAACTTGGATAATCTGTTTATAAATGTTAAACTACAGGTTTGTTTGTTATTAGTAAATAAACCTCGAGCTTGTATTTGTCTGAACTGCTCATATATGTTATTGTGCAATGGCGTCTTTATTTTTATATAGACATTACAAACAAACAATTGTATCAAATGATCTGTAGAGATAGAAAATTGTTTAGACTTTAAAATGTAACTCAATTTATCTTAGTATTTAGATATCCTCAACAGAAGAAATTTAAATGCACATGGTTGAGCCAATCACATAAGGCATCTCTGTGCATCCACCAAGCTTCATCTACTGAGCCTATCTCGATATGCTTTTCAAGCAAAGTATGTCAAGATAAGAAGAGAAGTAAATACACTCTTTAAATCTCTTAAAGGGACACTGTCCAAACAAATTTAGCGTTCGTGATTCAGATTGAGCATGAAATGTTAAGCAACTTTATAATTTAATCCGATTCTCAAATGTAAAGAATTATCTTGTTATCTTTCTTTGCAAATCAATAATGATATTTTAGATTACGGACAATTGTTGCAAAAAACCTGGGTTGTCCTTGATGATTGTTGGATAAATTAATCCAACCAAAAAAAACAAGTTCTGTCCAGAGTACTGAAGCAAATAAATTATCTATTTAATGCCTTATTTTTAAAGTAATGATAGCAACATCACGAGGAACATTCATAATATGAGACAATTTTTAAAGTTGCTTAAAATAGAATACTCATTCAGAATGTATAAATCATTAATTTTTTAACTGTCTCCCTTTAAGTATATTTTGAGTTCATGTCCCTTTAAAGAGACATTTCACAATAATGCTTGAAAAATCATAAACCTATGCACCTTCCTTTTGCTAAATTAGTATAACATATGAGTAAAGCATATTTAGATTAACTTCTGGATTGTTTTACACACTGACTGAAATATATATTGTAAAGGATGTATTTCGCAGTCTTCAGCTTAGAGGGACATTAAGCTATATGTTATGTATGCATTTTGGATAAGATTATAATATTTGAACAACTTAATATGTTTTTGTATTCAATCATTAGATTGTAATTATATATATTCTTGGATTAAATACATATCTACATAGGCTATTTTGATGCTGATTGTTGGTTGCACATAGATGCCTTATGTAATTGACTAAGATATGTGCATTGATGTATATTTTTCGAAGTATATTTAAAGACTGAAAGTAATTCTATAGTACTTTCTAAATATGTTTAAATTCTTTTATGATTTTTTTAAAAATCAATACACAATATACTTTGTGAATGTCCCTTTAAGGACCAAAACATTTGGAATGTTGATTTAACATTGTCAAAAGAAACTAAAGGGGAATGAAAATTATATATAGATATGTGATGTCTAACCCAATAGGTAAGATTTTAAAAACTACAAAATATTAATAACTATAGTTAAATGTCCCTTTAAATGACTCCACTAGAAAATAAAATCTATTAAACTGGCATCCAATAACTAGCTTGTGAAAAATATGAAGTTAAATGACCTACCATTTATAAATGTAAAAATTTAAAAATTTAAGAAAATAATGTTTTGAGATACCTAAGGAAGATACAAGATCTTATAAAATTAATTTTACATTCAACAACACTGTCACTTTAATGTAATTGAACCACTTCCCCTTCTTAAAAGTAAAACAAAATAATTTATGTCAAATTTTGACTACATATCCGAAATTATTTTAACATCTAAGAATTTCAAAAGAAAAGCATCGATGGATCTCACTCCCCAATTAATTTAAAAAAAGATAGTTTAATTTAATATTCTCTGAATCAGTGGATTTTCTAAAATTAATGCATTATTTGATCTTATGCATGTGCTTGTCAAATAGACAACTACCAGTCATGGGAGTCAAATTGTTTTTTATTGACAGATTATATGGATATTTATTATAATCTGTTCAAAAGAGTGTATTAATACACACGTTGTCAAATATTCATAAAATACATTTACAATCATCTTGTGTCTATGCTCTAACTTTGTTCAACATTTTATCAAGATATTTATTAATTAAATTTAAAAATAAATAAAATAAACATACACCATTATATTGTGTAATAAAAATTAAATTTAAATATCTGAATTTCTAATTATACATAATAATGTATATCACATTTCAATAATATATATGTATGACGAACATAAATGTAATATTTCATGTCCATTCAAATACCTCTATATCAACTATAATATGTATTCCTTTTTCTGATTGTGATCCCTAAATATCTAATTATGAACTAAATATGACTAATGTATGTAAGCTACTAATATTCAACATTCTTCCTGTGATTCTTAACTAGCATGCATTGGTACACCAACCTGGATAATGCATGGTCTTTGAAAGTCAATTCAGGGGTAAACAGTTGATCTTCAATAGGTGTCTTATTCATCAGTTCATAAAATAGAGGACTGAAATACCATCTAAAAAAGTAAAATCATCTAAGTGTCTGATTGTGATCCCTAAATATCTAATTGGATAATGCATGGTCTTTGAAAGTCAATTCAGGGGTAAACAGTTGATCTTCAATAGGTGCCTTATTCATCATTTCAAAAATAGAGGACTGTGAAATACCATCTAAAAATTAGAAAATAATCTAAGTGTCTCCAATAGGATGCCTCCACAGCCTTATTCTATCAAATAGTTGGCACTTACCATGTGAACATGTCTTTGTATGTTTTTCAAGGTCAGCAGATTGGAAAGATAATGCCAGACATGATCCCATTGGTATACTTCAATTTCAATCATGGCTTTTTCCACTGTCAGTCTGGGCAATCTTCACTGTCAGGCTTCTAATTCTTCCCTTTCAGTCTTTAGATTAAGTCAGCTCCCTAATGGCAGAAAAAGTTTAATAAAAATTACTACAAGTGTGTGAATCAGTTCTGTACCCCTCTACCACCCCCCATTTCAGAATAAATTTCTGTCACTAGCTTACTAAGCGTGTGTAGCATCTTGTGTTATGTTCTATCAAGTGTGAAGATGAGTCATATTGAGCAGAACGAACCTCTAATGTGTGACATTGAACCATAGTCATGCTAGAGGATAGTTATGCTAGAGGATCCCTTTCTGAGTATATACATTTTAAGTAATGTGTAAACTAAATACTAAATTTGAAAATGTATGCCATATGATGTATTTGTGTACAATTCATGCCAGCAACAGTCCATACATCAGATGACAATCTGAAATTAAAAAAAAAAAATTTAACAAAGTTAATACACACGTTGTCAAATATTCATAAAATACATTTACAATCATCTTGTGTCTATGCTCTAACTTTGTTCAACATTTTATCAAGATATTTATTAATTAAATTTAAAAATAAATAAAATAAACATACACCATTATATTGTGTAATAAAAATTAAATTTAAATATCTGAATTTCTAATTATACATAATAATGTATATCACATTTCAATAATATATATGTATGACGAACATAAATGTAATATTTCATGTCCATTCAAATACCTCTATATCAACTATAATATGTATTCCTTTTTCTGATTGTGATCCCTAAATATCTAATTATGAACTAAATATGACTAATGTATGTAAGCTACTAATATTCAACATTCTTCCTGTGATTCTTAACTAGCATGCATTGGTACACCAACCTGGATAATGCATGGTCTTTGAAAGTCAATTCAGGGGTAAACAGTTGATCTTCAATAGGTGTCTTATTCATCAGTTCATAAAATAGAGGACTGAAATACCATCTAAAAAAGTAAAATCATCTAAGTGTCTGATTGTGATCCCTAAATATCTAATTATGAACTAAATATGACTAATGTATGTAAGCTACTAATATTCAACATTCTTCCTGTGATTCTTAACTAGCATGCATTGGTACACCAACCTGGATAATGCATGGTCTTTGAAAGTCAATTCAGGGGTAAACAGTTGATCTTCAATAGGTGTCTTATTCATCAGTTCATAAAATAGAGGACTGAAATACCATCTAAAAAAGTAAAATCATCTAAGTGTCTGATTGTGATCCCTAAATATCTAATTATGAACTAAATATGACTAATGTATGTAAGCTACTAATATTCAACATTCTTCCTGTGATTCTTAACTAGCATGCATTGGTACACCAACCTGGATAATGCATGGTCTTTGAAAGTCAATTCAGGGGTAAACAGTTGATCTTCAATAGGTGTCTTATTCATCAGTTCATAAAATAGAGGACTGAAATACCATCTAAAAAAGTAAAATCATCTAAGTGTCTGATTGTGATCCCTAAATATCTAATTGGATAATGCATGGTCTTTGAAAGTCAATTCAGGGGTAAACAGTTGATCTTCAATAGGTGCCTTATTCATCATTTCAAAAATAGAGGACTGTGAAATACCATCTAAAAATTAGAAAATAATCTAAGTGTCTCCAATAGGATGCCTCCACAGCCTTATTCTATCAAATAGTTGGCACTTACCATGTGAACATGTCTTTGTATGTTTTTCAAGGTCAGCAGATTGGAAAGATAATGCCAGACATGATCCCATTGGTATACCTCAATTTCAATCATGGCTTTTTCCACTGTCAGTCTGGGCAATCTTCACTGTCAGGCTTCTAATTCTTCCCTTTCAGTCTTTAGATTAAGTCAGCTCCCTAATGGCAGAAAAAGTTTAATAAAAATTACTACAAGTGTGTGAATCAGTTCTGTACCCCTCTACCACCCCCCATTTCAGAATAAATTTCTGTCACTAGCTTACTAAGCGTGTGTAGCATCTTGTGTTATGTTCTATCAAGTGTGAAGATGAGTCATATTGAGCAGAACGAACCTCTAATGTGTGACATTGAACCATAGTCATGCTAGAGGATAGTTATGCTAGAGGATCCCTTTCTGAGTATGTACATTTTAAGTAATGTGTAAACTAAATACTAAATTTGAAAATGTATGCCATATGATGTATTTGTGTACAATTCATGCCAGCAACAGTCCATACATTTATACTTACCAGCTGATGTCCTCTTTAAAAACCAGGTGGCAAAGACTCGCTACAGGACCCAATGACCAGAGCATCACCTATATTAATAAATGAAACACATTTTTAGCATTTGATGAACAATCCTAACATGTTTGCACAATTCTCTACTTGTCATTTCCCTAGAGTTCACATCTATTGACAATACTCCAGTCTAACTTCTATTATTTACCGTCTAAAGTGGCGGTTGATGATGTCTGCTCTGACATTGAGCCCCTCGTCCCGGAATGGCCCCTCTAGAACAGGATCATCCTCCTCATCTCTGAGGAGGTTTCGTTGCGCCTGGACGCCCTGCAGCATCCCAGCCTGCTGTGCAATATTATGCAGGACACTACAGGCTACAACGATCTTAGCCACCTTCTTTGGGTTGTACTGGAGGGCTCCTCCCGACCGGTCAAGGCACCTGAACCTCATCTTCAGGAGCCCGAACATTCGTTCAACCACCGCCCTGGTTCTCTTATGAGCCCTATTGTAGCGCTCCTCAGACACATCAGTCGGGCTACGCAAGGGGGTAATAAGCCAAGGCCGGCTCATGTACCCAGAATCACCTATAAATTATGAACAGAACATAATTCAAACTGAATCCTCAAAATATTATTTTGATTCCAATAAAAGTTTTTGTACACGATAATCCACTAACAAATGTTTATTTTTTAAAAGAATAATCTAGTTCAATCTTATTCTCTATCTTCCCATTTCAGCTAAGACATGCTACATATGCGTATTTCTCCTAAACCAAACCTTGTGTAAAATGCAAACTAAATGGTTACATTGCATTCTCTATCTGAGCATTTAAGGTAAGACATGCTACATATCTGCATTGAACTAAAAGTAGACATTAGCGGAAAGAGACAATGACATGGTTAAATTGCATTAGCTAATATCTTCCCATTTCAGCTAAGACATGCTACATATGCGTATTTCTCCTAAACCAAACCTTATGTAAAATGCAAACTAAATGGTTACATTGCATTCTCTATCTGAGCATTTAAGGTAAGACATGCTACATATCTGGATTGAACTAAAAGTAGACATTAGCGGAAAGAGACAATGACATGGTTAAATTGCATTAGCTAATATCTTCCCATTTCAGCTAAGACATGCTACATATGCGTATTTCTCCTAAACCAAACCTTGTGTAAAATGCAAACTAAATGGTTACATTGCATTCTCTATCTGAGCATTTAAGGTAAGACATGCTACATATCTGCATTGAACTAAAAGTAGACATTAGCGGAAAGAGACAATGACATGGTTAAATTGCATTAGCTAATATCTTCCCATTTCAGCTAAGACATGCTACATATGCGTATTTCTCCTAAACCAAACCTTGTGTAAAATGCAAACTAAATGGTTACATTGCATTCTCTATCTGAGCATTTAAGGTAAGACGTGCTACATATCTGCATTGAACTAAAAGTAGACATTAGCGGAAAGAGACAATGACATGGTTAAATTGCATTAGCTAATATCTTCCCATTTCAGCTAAGACATGCTACATATGCGTATTTCTCCTAAACCAAAACTTGTGTAAAATGCAAACTAAATGGTTACATTGCATTCTCTGAGCATTTAAGGTAAGACATGCTACATATCTGCATTGAACTAAAAGTAGACATTAGCGGAAAAATAAAATTAATGGTTAAATTGCATCCTATAGCTGAACATTACGCTAACATTTTAAAACTACAGTGACAATTGTCAAACTAATTAATCATGTTGTGTACAAATACTCACCAACGAGATAACCAGGGGGCATTTGTCTTTCCTCAAACGGTCTCCACAGGGACAACAGAGAGAGGATGCGGGCATCATGACTAGCCCCTCCAAAATTCGCACACACATGCATAATCCTCATCTGTGCGTCACAAACATACTCCACGTTGAGGCTATGAAAATGTTTGCGATTTCTGAAGGGCAAGTCATCAATTGGAGCACGCAGCGCAATGTGGGTACAATCTATGGCTCCCAAGACATTGGGCAATTGAGCAATATCAAAGAATTCCCGCTTCAGGCGCCTCCAATCACCATCATTCTGTGGGAATCCTATGTATTGCTTACTGATACGTACCATGGCGTCCAGAAAGTTATCAAACACCACAGAGAATGTACCTTGAGCCAGGCCATGCATGTACATTTCTCCGGATTGAAAACTCCCGGAGGCCAGGACGTATAGACAACTTAGCATCTTACTCATGGCGGGAACAGCAGTCCTTATTCTTATACGTGGCTCCAAATGAGGTTTAAGAAGATCGTAAAGGCCAATGAGCTGTTCGCGATTGAGCCGATACTTATCATAAACCTCAAAGTCGCTCATGTTTTCCAAGGTGGGTCTCACCCTGTAGACACGAGGACCGCGAACCAGATGACCCCTTCGTCTCAGTCTGAGCCGCCGAGGCTGCCTGATTCGATCAACAGCTAGTTCGCCAATAGCAGCACCAGCAGTGTCTACCATGTCATCGTCATCCATCTTTCAAAACAGCGTAACAAGGTATGCACTTGATCTGATGTGGATCACAAGTGATGCTTTGGCCATGTTGTTTGGTGGATTTATAGTACAATTAGTCCAATGGTAGTGAGTTTGTAATGATTGCTGATTGTATTCACTTGTTTGTATGTGAGCGGCGCGAATGCTTTCACAGTGGGCGTTTTTTTGTTGTTTGCTGAAATGTTGTTTTCCCCCAATGAATCTCAATGTGAAAGTGTCAAATATCACACATACAGTGCATGTTTGTAATGTTTGATCATATGCGTAATCAATATTTCTTAAACGCGATCTTATAGTAACAAGCACACGTCCAGGCTAACATGAATGAAAGTGCATAGTTGTGTATAATGTGCATCGAATGTGATCGATCAATGTTGCTGCAACATTGTTTGTAAACGATAAAGTAACATCTGCCATCTGTAGTATTGTATATATAAGTGATTGCCGAGCTGTCAATATTGTACTCGTCCATTTAAAATCGCACTAATACTGAAGAACTTCCGGCTGTCATCTGTAGTATTGTATATATAAGTGATTGTCGAGCTGTCAATATTGTATGCGTCCCATTAAAATGGCACTAATACTGTAGAACTTCCCGTCTGCCATCTGTAGTATTGTATATATAAGTGATTGTCGAGATGTCAATATTGTATGCGTCCCATTAAAATGGCACTAATACTGAATAACTTCCGGCTGTCATCTGTAGTATTGTATATATAAGTGATTGCCGAGCTGTCAATATTGTATGCGTCCCTTTCAAATCGCAATAATAATTCAGAACTTCCCATCTGCCATCTGTAGTATTGTATATATAAGTGATTGCCGAGCTGTCAATATTGTATGCGTCCCATTAAAATCGCACTAATACTGAAGAACTTCCGGCTGTCATCTGTAGTATTGTATATATAAGTGATTGCCGAGCTGTCAATATTGTATGCGTCCCTTTCAAATCGCACTAATGCTGAATAACTTCCGGCTGTCATCTGTAGTATTGTATATATAAGTGATTGCCGAGATGTCAATATTGTATGCGTCCCTTTCAAATCGCACTAATGCTGAATAACTTCCGGCTGTCATCTGTAGTATTATATATATAAGTGATTTGCGATCTGACAATATTTATTAATTGTCCCATTCAAATCTCCCTAATAATGCTGTTCCAAACTGTTATTTACGTATATGTTGTATTGTAGTATTGAGTGTTAAAGTTCAGAAAGGGGCGGTACAGTCGTGAATCTGTGATGTGTATGGTTGAATCTTCTAATGACGTCATCATATTATTACCCTGCCTATGTAGTTCAGAAATCCTCATTGTGTTGTTGTATTGTGCTACATTGTTATTGTGTGCGGAATAAAATCTAAATGTGTGCTTTGTGGTTGCGTGATGGGTGATGCGTGTTATGTACATGTACGTATATATTGTGATTGTGTCCCACATATGCTGACTTTTATATAGCGGTCTGGCATTGTTGTTCCTTCCCATAAAGTGACATCTGTAATCTGGTGTAATGATGTTCTTCTTGTACGTAATTCCTAATGGTTTATTGTGATGGAATCATGATGTTAAAAGTACATTAAAATCCATATGTTCTGTTTTGTGATTCCTATAGAGAATGTAATGTGTTTTTCCCCCATCATTTGAATGCACATGTATGAGTGAATGGTAAAAGTAATGTATGTGCATCCATGACTGATCATGTGTTAAGCCTATGTAGATATGCAGTTGCTGCAAGCATATGAGTTGAATAAATGAAATGCAATAATAAAGGTAAATGAGAGGTGTTTCCCATTGTGCACTGTTTGTGAATCCTGAAAAGTTTAAATTATTTTTGTGTCCGTTTAAATGTAATATTTTTTTAAAAAAAGTTTGTTACTAGTGATGTTGATTTGTAGTTGATGTAATATAAAAGTCTGAAACAATTTAATGGTCTTGTGAATATTCAATAAGTACAATCCATAAGTCCACCATAGGGAAATAGTCATTTCTTGATCTATTTATCATAGCTGGGTCTAACGCAGAAAAGCATGTATTTTCTAGCGCTGGTATTTGGAGTTTTTAGGTCTACGCTATTTGCGTGCGTTAGGGAAATGTGTCTTTCGCGTGCACGAGCACGTCTTCCCCATAGAAGTCAGTGGAGGCTCTAAATTTTGGTAAATTTTTTTTTCAAAGACTGGTTTTCCTCGTAAAGTGAGTGACGTCATGAGCTTGTGTGAAAAAGTAACTAAATCGTGTTCATTTTGTAATAAATAACTTTTTTTTGTATGTCATGTGGTGTATATTGTTCATTGTATGCATCGATGAGTGTATATTTGTGATATTCTTATTAGTTAGATGTAGGTATATGAGGGTCTTTTCCTGTGTGTCAATGTAAGTCAATGGGAAAATGGATTTGTGTTGTTTTTTTTCTAACACCCGAGATCTCGCAACTTTGATCCTTTGTATTTTGATGACAAATTATTAAATCTGAAAAATACATATAGTGTAGTGTTTGTATGAGTGTAAGTGTACTTTGTGTAATATTTGCTTTGTGATTCGTGGATGTTTATTTTGTCGGTATATGTTAACTACTGGGTTTGAGCTGTCGGTAGAGATTTGTGCATTGGGTGATTTTTGAGTGTCGGTAAATGAACTCTAAATATCGGAGTCCGTAAGAAACCAGCGTTAGGAGCCTCTAACGCTGGTTTTCACGGCTAACGCCAAACTCCAAATCTAGGCCATAGTCTTTACACAGAGCGTAACAGCCTCATATCAACAACATCTATCCGGAGGGAATACTACCTTCAGGGGAGTCAGAATATTCTTTATATAAATACCTTTGAACCCCGTATAAAATGCATCTAAAAAAAATACTTCGGACATTAACAGGAACACTTAGCTAAAATAGCAAGTAGCACAAACTTGCATTTTCTCTGCCTATGGCAGCAAGGAAATCTAACAGAGTGGGTAAAAAACAGACAGCTTCAAATACACCATCAGTAAGCTCCTTTTTCTCAGCACAAGAACAGTAACCACAACCTGCACTAGAAATGGTTAAACAACCTGACAGCATGGCAGCACAAGCCTCTGCAATTCTCCCTCAATACTCTACCGACCAACTATCACAATAGCTGCTCTCCCATTAAAATCCGATATTGCAGACCTAAAATCCTTCATAAAGTCAGAAATATCTTCTATAAGGAAAGATATCAACAAGTTAGGCTCTAGAATTGAATGTCTGGAAGAGGGTCAAAAAAACCTGGAATCAATAGTCAGTAACCACACCCATCACCTTAACTGCCAATATTCCGTTATCCAAGAGCTACAGTTGAAGGTTAAGGATCTGGATAATAGGAATAGACACATCAATTTAAGGATAAGAGGAGTCCCTGGCAAAGTCACTCATGAAGCTTTAACTACATATCTCCTCCAACTTTTAAACATCTTGATCCCTCCCGGGAACTGTCAGAATTTTAACTAGAAAGTGCTCACAGAGCCTTAAGACCGAGACCAAACCTAGCAAGTCCCCCACAGGATATAATCATGAAATTCACCTTCTTTCAACATAAGGAAGATATTTGGAAACAAGCAAGAACCCAAGGCCCCATATCCTTCCAAGGAAAAAAACCTCCAAATATTCAAAGACCTATGTCCAACTACTATTGAAAAGAGACGCTCTATCAAATTCATCACTTCAGTTCCACAAGAGAACAAAATTAGATATTGCTGGGGATTCCCTTTAAGTCTCTTAATTAAAAAAGATGGTAAAATACATGTATACAAAGACATTGAAAACCTTGAGACTTTGGCCTCTAGTTATCAAGCCGTCAACCTCAAATACGCTGGAATTCCGCAGCGTATTTGTGGCGAGGCTGATTCGCCTAAGTTATCAAGCCCTACACAATGGCAAAAGTAGAATTTTGTGACGTAAGCTATGATTCGCCAGACTCAGTCTGACACAGATCGATTCTTACGTCACTCCAGATGTTCCGAATGCAAGTTCGGCACAATCTGACTACTTTTGATAGTTATCAAATGACTAGCAGGTACGCTCTGCACTTTTCCGGCCCAGCGTACCTGGTTTTCAATCCGCCACCCTGGAGGCGGCGGATCCCATAGGAATCAATGGGAGTCTGACCATAGCGAAAGCTCATGTTCGCTGCTGCCCGATATCCCATTGATTCCTATGGGAGATGTCTGCACCTAACACCCTAACATGTACCCCGAGTCTAAACACCCCTAATCTGCCCCCCACACCACCGCCATCTATATTAAACATGTTAACCCCTAAACCGCCGCTCCCGGAGCCCACTGCCACTCTAATAAACTTATTAACCCCTAAACCGCCACTCCCGGAGCCCACCGCCACTCTAATAAACTTATTAACCCCTAAACCGCCGCTCCAGGACCCCGCCGCAACTATAATAAATATGTTAACCCCTAAACCGCCACTCTCGGACCCCGCCGCCACCTATATTAAACTTATTAACCCCTAATCTGCCCCCCTACACCGTCGCCACCTATAATAAATTTATTAACCCCTATCCTGCCCCCCCTATACCGCCGCCATCTATATTAAACTAATTAACCCCTATCCTGCCCCCCCATACCGCCGCAACCTATAATCAAATTATTAACCCCTAAACCTAAGTCTAACACTAACCCTAACACCCCCCTAACTTAAATATTAATTAAATAAATCTAAATAAATATTACTCTTATTAACTAAATTAATCCTATTTAAAACTAAATACTTACCTATAAAATAAACCCTAAGATAGCTACAATATAACTAATAGTTACATTGTAGCTATCTTAGGGTTTATTTTTATTTTACAGGCAAATTTAAATTTATTTTATCTAGGTACAATAGCTATTAAATAGTTATTAACTATTTAATAGCTACCTAGATAAAATAAAAACAAATTTACCTGTAAAATAAATCCTAACCTAAGTTACAATTAAACCTAACACTACACTATCATTAAATAAATTAAATAAATTACCTACCAATACCTACAATTAAATAAACTAAACTAAATTACAAAAAAAACAAAACACTAAATTACAGAAAATAAAAAATATTGCAAGAATTTTAAACTAATTACACCTAATCTAAACCCCCTAATAAAATAAAATAAATAAAAATAATAAAAGTCCCTACCCTATTCTATATTAAAAAATATTCAGCTCTTTTACCAGTCCTTAAAAGGGCTTTTTGCGGGGCATGCCCCAAAGTAATCAGCTCTTTTACCTGTAAAAAAAAAATACAACCCCCCCACAACATTAAAACCCACCACCCACATACCCCTACTCTAACCCACCCAAACCCCCCTTAAATAAACCTAACACTAACCCCCTGAAGATCTCCCTACCTTGAGTCGTCTTCACCAAGCCGGGCCGAAGTCTTCATCCAATGGGGCAGAAGAGGACATCCAGACCGGCAGAAGTCTTCATCCTATCCGGGCAGAAGAGGACATCCAGACCAGCAGACATCTTCATCCAAGCGGCATCTTCTATCTTCATCCATCCGACGAGGAGCGGCTCCATCTTCAAGACCTCCGGCTCGGAACATCCTTCTTCCCCGATGACTACCCGACGAATGAAGGTTCCTTGAAGTTCAATGCGATTGGCTGATCCAATGAGCCAATCGGATTGAACTTCAATCTGATTGGCTGATTGCATCAGCCAATCAGATTTTTCATACCTTAATTCCGATTGGCTGATAGAATCCTAGACTTCTGCCTGTCTGGATGTCCTCTTCTGCCCCATCGGATGAAGACTTCGGCCCGGCTGGGTGAAGACGACTCAAGGTAGGGAGATCTTCAGGGGGTTAGTGTTAGGTTTTTTTAAGGGGGGTTTGGGTAGGTTAGAGTAGGGGTATGTGCAATATTCCCTAATAAATATGTTGCCTAATATTATGAATGTAGGTAATCCTATATAAGCAGGACTCAATTGTACTGTAAGTCTGCTAATATGTAGGAATATCAGTGGTGAGTTGTTATTATTATTGGTAGATGGAGCTCCGCTGTAATCAATGGATATTTACATGGAACCCTAAAATAGCACAGCAGCTGCCCCTTATGGAGTTAACAAGGAGACAATCTGAACTCTCAATGGGTAAGTATGGTAACAGGAGATTTAGTAGGCTAAATTCAATACTGTTATGAGAGTCTTTTAGAATGCAGGATAGGTGTGTGCTGACACAGTCAAATTATAGCAGTGATTACACATTCAGTTCATAGATAGAAGCAATGTAAGAAAATTATACTTGCGCAATGGTCATAGGAGGTCTGAAGTCCTTGAGTAAGTAACCGTTACTTTTTATCATCAGAGGAATGGAGTCTTCAGTCAGCACACGCTGGTATCAGTTTACTTCCAAACAGTGTTCAGCGTTCAGTGTCTGCAGCATCCTGTGTCTGTGTCCGGATGACGTCAGCGTGCTGTGTGTAGATCCGCAGCACACAGGTTGTGAGGAGATTTAGTTAGCGTTCTGCTTTTTTTCTTATGATGTTTTGAATTGGAAAGCTTAGTTAAAGCTTATTAGATTTGGCCAAAGTAGGAGAGTTTGAACAGTAAAGTTCCCTTTAGGGATAATAACTGAAAGGCTTCAATATTAGGAGTTTAGTATCCACAGAGTTTCCTGGGAAGTCAGGATACTATACACTTGCAATTATCAAGCACTGGGTTGATGTCTAAGTCCCTCCTTTATAGGGTTTGCTGAAAGAGGATATCTGCTACTTAAAGGGACAGCAGATATGACAGATCCCCCCAGTCAGGACACCTCCCCCCGAGACAACGCACTCGGTTTGTCAGGGTATCTTGCATGAAATTCAGAGAGAAGTTGAGGAGCATGAAGATCAGAGAAGGAAACCCATGAGTCCTCCTCAGGGCCATACCCCTTCCAATGAACCAAATATTCCACTTTCCTCCATCTGCATCGTGAATCAAGGATTTTTTCCACTTCATATTCATCCTGATCTGGTGCCACCACTGAGGTAGGGTCATCATCCGTTGTCAGGTCTTCCCTATGACCACGGTATAGCTTCAGGAGTGAGACGTGGAAGGAAGGATGGATCTTGAGTGTGGAAGGGAGTTTCAGCATAACAGCATTGGGGTTGATAATTTTCATGATAGGATACAGACCAATGAATTGATTGGCCAGTTTTTTACAAGGAACAGTTAGTCTAAGATTCTTAGTGGAAAGTAGGACACGATCCCCAACTTTAAAGTTAGGTGGTGTACTCCTTTTTGGATCATAGTATCTTTTCTGTGTGGCCTTGGCTTCTTCTAGATGCTTTTTTAGGAGATGTAGTGAATCTTTGATGTTTTGGGTGAAGTCGGATACAGATGGGTTATTCGTTACCAACTCTCTCAGCGGTAAAGTTTTCGGATGGTAACCATAAGTGGTATATGATGGTCTTTTTTATGATGGTCTTTTTTGTTTCTGGCACAGGTGTCACATTTATTTACATAGTTGTCTATATCTTGGTTTAAAAACGGCCACCAAAAGGATCGGTTGAGAAGCTCTCTAGTTTTTATGATTCCAGGGTGTCCGCTTAGAGGAGAATCATGAAAATGTTTGAGTAGATCTTCCCTTAGTAATGGGGGTATGTATGTTTTTCCTTTATAGGAATATATTCCTGTTCTAAGATCCTTTTCACAACAAGCCGGTATATCATTGTCAGACTGCATAGCTTTTGTTATCTCAGATAAGAAGGAAGTAGCTGATGCAACTATTTTGTGTGGTGGGATGAGATGTTTAATCTCTTGTTCTTCGAAGATAGGTTTAAGTGATCGGGAGAGGGCATCTGCCTTTATGTTCTTTGAGCCGGGTCTATAGGTGATAAGAAAGTCAAACCTGTCCAGGAACAAAGCCCAACGGACCTGTCTAGAAGACAGAGTCTAGTTGTTTTTCAGATACTGAAGGTTTTTGTGATCTGTGAATATATAAAAGGGTTTAGGGGTACCCTCGAGTAAATGCCTCCAATGTTCCAGAGCACATTTTACCGCAAGCAATTCTTTATCCCCCACGGAGTAGTGTTGTTCAGCTTGTGTTAGTGTTCTGGAATAAAATGCAACCGGATGGGATGTGGGATTGGTTAGGCTTTGTTGAGATAATACTGCTCCAATTCCAATGTTGGAGGCATCCACTTCTAGGGTATATTGAAATTCAGGATGTGGAAGCTGTAAAATCGGGGCTGAAGAGAATTTATCTTTAAGTAATTGAAATGCATTTTGAGCTTCGTTGTTCTGAAGAAATTTTTGTTTTCCAGTTAGTCTGGTGAGAGGCTTAACAACTGTGGAGAAGTTCTTTATAAATCTTCTGTAGAAGTTTGCAAAACCCAGAAAGCGTTGCAAGGACTTTACAGAAGTAGGTGTGGTCCAATTCAATATGGCAGACACTTTCTCGGGATCCATATTAATTCCTTTGGGTGAAATTATGTTTATAGTGTTTACGTGGAAACAACACTTCTCCATCTTGGCATAGAGTTTATGTTCCCGTAACCTAGCAAGAACCCATCTCACATGTTTGATATGATCAGATGTATTACTGGAATAGATTAGAATGTCATCTAAATAAATGACTACGCACACATCCATAAGGTCTTTGAATATATCATTTATAAAGTATTGGAATGTGGCTGGTGCATTCGTGAGGCCAAACGGCATAACATTATACTGAAACAACCCATATCGGGTTCTAAATGCTGTTTTCCATTCATCCCCACTCTTCATTCTTATAAGATTATACGCACCCTTGAGATCTAGTTTGGTGAATATCTTGGCATCACTTAGCCTTTCGAGAAGCTCAGGGATGAGCGGAAGGGGGTACCTATTCTTAATGGTTACGGAATTAAGTGCTCTGTAATCAATTATGGGTCTACGTGTGCCATCTTTATTAGTGACGAAGAATATGCCTGCCGCTGCTGAGGAGGTACTGGGTGAGATGAAGCCCTTACGTAAGTTTTCGTCTAGATACTCCCTCAAAAATTTTAACTCTTTTTGAGATAAGGGGAAAATCCTACCGAATGGAATGACTGCACCTGGTTTGGTATCAATAGGGCAGTCATATGTTCTATGAGGTGGTAGATTTTCAGCCTCTTTTAAGTTGAAAACATCAGAAAAATCTGCATATACATGTGGTAGAGCTGGTTCCACATGATTGAATTGTACATACGGAAAGCATGTTGATAAGCAGTATGGAGAATCACGTTTTATATTATTTTGAGACCAATCTATTCTAGGATTGTGTTTTTGCAGCCAGGGGTAACCCAGTATCAAAGGATAAATGGATCCGGGGATGATGTCATATGTAATATATTCTTTGTGACCTGATGATGTTGTGGTTAGGAGAGGGATGGTGTGGTGTGTAATTGGACCTTTTAAAAAATTTGAACCATCAATAACTTTGACATACACAGGACTATCTTTCAACACACAGGGTATTTTATTTACAGTGACTATGTTCTTGTCAATGAACATTCCGAAAGCACCGGAGTCAATCATAGCCTCGCTCTGGTAGAGGTGTTGATCCCACTGTAAAGACATAGGTATAGTTAGTTGGGTGTGTTTTTTAGGGGAGAGATTGATAGATATGGGGTAATTCTTACCCTTCTTTTGATGGCTCAGCAAAGGACATTCGGATACTATATGGCCCTTACTAGCGCAATACATGCATAAATTCGCCAGGCGGCGTCTTGATTTCTCCTCTTGAGACAAAGGACCCTTGAGTGTTCCAATTTCCATAGCTATAGCAGATGTGGTGGGTTTTTCAACATGTGGGGGATAATATTTCTTGTTGTAGGATTCTGGATTTTGTCTCTCAAGTTTTCTTTCCCTGTGACGACGGTCCATTGAGATGCAGATCTTTATTAATGCTTCCAGGGTGTCAGGGAGTTCTATTCGTGAAAGTTCGTCTTTTAGATGTTCTGATAAACCCAGCCTGAACTGATTCTTCAGGCTGATAGCATTCCATTGAGAGTCTGTGGCCCAGAGTTGAAACTCAGCTATATAGTCTTCCACAGCTCTTTTGCCTTGTTTTAAAGACCTTAGATTATGTTCTGCTGTACTTTGTTTGTTTGTATCCTCATATAGGGAGGACATGGCTGTGAAGAAATTATCCAAGGAATCCAGTATGGGATCTCCGGATTCAAAGAACCTGTCCGCCCAAGCTCTGGGTTCTCCACTCAGATAAGATATTGTTGTACACACTTTGATGCGCTCTGTACAGTATGTTTTAGGTTTCATGCTATACAATAATAAACATGAGTTTCTAAACTCTCGGTATTTTGCACGAACCCCTGAAAAAGGGTGAGGAGGGTTAATTTGAGGTTCTGGATGATCAATTGCTTTAGGAGTGAAGTAATCATTCATTAGTCTTTTGAGAGTATTATTCTCAGTTTGCAATTCAGTTAACCCCTGTGCAAGCAACTCCACCTTCTGGTTCAGAGTACTTATTTCGTTAGTCATTTGGGCTGGATCCATTTGACTTTTAAATTTTGTGGCGTGATAATTCTGCAATATTCCCTAATAAATATGTTGCCTAATATTATGAATGTAGGTAATCCTATATAAGCAGGACTCAATTGTACTGTGAGTCTGCTAATATATAGGAATATCAGTGGTGAGTTGTTATTATTATTGGTAGATGGAGCTCCGCTGTAATCAATGGATATTTACATGGAACCCTAAAATAGCACAGCAGCTGACCCTTATGGAGTTAACAAGGAGACAATCTGAACTCTCAATGGGTAAGTATGGTAACAGGAGATTTAGTAGGCTAAATTCAATACTGTTATGAGAGTCTTTTAGAATGCAGGATAGGCGTGTGCTGACACAGTCAAATTATAGCAGTGATTACACATTCAGTTCATAGATAGAAGCAATGTAAGAAAATTATACTTGTGCAATGGTCATAGGAGGTCTGAAGTCCTTGAGTAAGTAACCGTTACTTTGTATCATCAGAGGAATGGAGTCTTCAGTCAGCACACGCTGGTATCAGTTTACTTCCAAACAGTGTTCAGCGTTCAGTGTCTGCAGCGTCCTGTGTCTGTGTCCGGATGACGTCAGCGTGCTGTGTGTAGATCCGCAGCACACAGGTTGTGAGGAGATTTAGTTAGCGTTCTGCTTTTTTTCTTATGATGTTTTGAATTGGAAAGCTTAGTTAAAGCTTATTAGATTTGGCCAAAGTAGGAGAGTTTGAACAGTAAAGTTCCCTTTAGGGATAATAACTGAAAGGCTTCAATATTAGGAGTTTAGTATCCACAGAGTTTCCTGGGAAGTCAGGATACTATACACTTGCAATTATCAAGCACTGGGTTGATGTCTAAGTCCCTCCTTTATAGAGTTTGCTGAAAGAGGATATCTGCTACTTAAAGGGACAGCAGATATGACAGTATGTAGGTGGTGGATTTTAATGTTGGGGGGGTTGTATTTTTTTTTACAGGCAAAAGAGCTGATTACTTTGGGGCATGCCCCGCAAAAAGCCATTTTAAGGGCTGGTAAAAGAGCTGATTACTTTTTAATGTAGAATAGGGTAGGGACTTTTATTATTTTTTTTTTATTATTATTTTATTAGGGGGCTTAGATTAGGTGTAATTAGTTTAAAAGTCTTGTAATATTTTTTTATTTTCTGTAATTTAGTGAGGTTTTTTTATAATTTAGTTTAGTTTATTTAATTGTATTTAATTGTAGGTATTGGCTAGTAATTTATTTAATTAATTTAATGATAGTGTATGGAGCTTGATAATTAGAGACCTTTGTCTAAAAGTCTCAACATAACTTTTCCACAACCACAACAACAGGGAAAAGACCCCAGTGATATTAATCCTGGTAACCAACTAAAACAGCAACGCTCACAATGGACGCTGGTTTCCAAAAGAAGAGCTACAGACCCGCCTATCAAGTGAAGAGACATTGATTCTAACCTGAGAAGAATACTTGCTATTCCAGATTAAAAAGGTTGTATAATCAATATGTATGCAGAAAGCTGCAAAGGTTCACACAAAGTTATACCATAATTTAATAATATAAGTGTTTAGTATAAATATATGTTGGAGGCACAGTTACTGGCCTAAAGTTATGAGTTTTCAGAATCTCACAGTATTCTTATTCTGTCTCATTCAAATGTTTTAAATTCTTTACCAAACTGGGTGTTTTTGTGGATGTCATGAGATCCTATAGGGCCTGGCTGTTGGCTCATGAGCTAACTCACTTTATATATATCCACCTGGTGGAATCAGCACTATTTAGAAAAGCATGAGTGTTGTTTGTGAGGTAGCAGCTACGATGAGCTAAATTATTATTTATGTGCTGATGACAACTGCCTAAAAGACCGGAACACACATCATCTATGTTAAAAACTACAAAAGTTTAGAGATTATTATCTTACATCCAGTTAAAATGTGTTTAAAATAGCCTCCTCCAGAGAAGGGAGACTAGCTCATGGACTACATTTCTGGTCACGAACTGTGATATCCCAGAGAATCGAGGCTATATATGTATCATGTTTCAATATATGTTTTACATCCTGTGTATTGTTTAAAAGTTCAATGTTGTAGGGGCGGAGCCAACTGCTAAGGTAACAAGATGTGCCATTACAGAGCTCCTGAAGGCAGATTACTAAAATATGTATTTATGGCGTCCTAAGTGCCTAAATATTTTGTATCTTGTTCTTGGCATAACACTAGGACATGGTTTTTATATCTGGGGCCCAAGATAAAACTACCGACACAGAAATTCACCAGCCAGCTGAAACCGTGGCAGGGAGTTCGGCACTAGGATTGACAGACACCCGTTTGACGGACTAGCCTACTCCCCGGCTTCCCACCTAGCTGGGTATCATTTCCCCTGCTTTATTCTCAGAATGGAGGAGTTTTCAACCTGCCTTATTTCTCTACTGGAGGGCATAAGCAGCAAAGCCGACAGACACTTCCACGGCTTACAGACTACCCTTATTGAACTGCGCAACCAAGATGGCGTCTCTCCCCTAACCTTCTATGACACCTCTGTGGAAAACCTAATGGAAGACTCCTCGCCGGCTCGGCACTTTCATCGATGCACACAGGAGGGACAACCCAGTCGATTCTCAGCCAGCATCTTACAAAAGACAGCAAATTGCGACTTGATGCAGCCACATTCTGATGCTCCGTCCCACATTGCGGCTGTAGTGTCGGATTCCATAGGATCAACCCCGACCATTACCGGGCACCACCTCCAGATCTTTTCCTCTCCCTACCTGCGCTCCCAAACAGCTCTGACATCTAACGCGTTCAAGATTCTGGGAGATGCAGATGACTACTGCGGGCAATCGGTAACGATCGTCCACATCCCAGCTAAGGTATTTACAGCATGGTAGAGAAAAGTCTGGACTGCAGATCTGTCTTGCATCCACGAGGGCAATGTTCTCCATCACTCCCTCTCGCAGATATTTTACTCCACCAGCGGAGTTCACCCAGAGACCAGCCGAGATCCCCAAGCTAATGATAAAATTGGAGTAGGCTAGAAAGGACACTTCCACCCCCACAAGGATCTTCCCTCTGGCTCCCAGGGACTTAAGTTTATGTGCATGTCTCAGTCTGACCCCTACATTTGAAGTGTGTTACTGATACCCCATCTTATTTGTTTCATGGGTGTATATTTTGTATTCCTACTAATAGTGACCGCACACCATCCCACAAATATGGTATCGTTTAGAGAATACCTTCCTTGCTTAGCACATACTGAGATAGTCCCAATACTAGAGTATTGCAATTGCTGTACAATTACTTCATAGCTATAGGCAGAAGCATATTTACATGTCAGTCTAGGGATAGTTTCATACTGTCATAGTGTTAACTTCCTATATTTCTCTTTTACCCTAAACCAGGTTATTAGAATAATTTGTTTTCTTCAAATATGTTAGCTAATATTTTGTACCATTATCCTGTAGTGTTGTAGGCAGTGATTCACGTATATCCTAGAGTTTCATAGAGCCCTATTCACTTGTAGTCAGCCTACAGTACCGACCCAACTATGAGAATAATGCCCTTTCTACATGGTTTTTTTCTGCAATATTTATCTAACAATACTGTATATGCACTTTTTTGTAAATGTTTTGGGGCATACCCTTTATGTTGTATTTGTTTATGACTTCAATAAAAAAAAAAAGTTAAATGTTGTTAATGTACTATGGGAAATTAAACACAAGTCTGGTTGTTTTGGCATAGAGTCAACACAATTACAACAAATCCATGCAGTGGAACTAAAACCACCTAAAATGTTGTGTAAGAGCTTTGTGTGGAGATGGCTATGCTGATACGAATTATTACTCCAAGCACTCTAACATGTAAGAATTATTTTAAGGGTTCTTACAATACCATAGTTTTAACTATAGGAGCACAGTTGCTTTGGGCAACTAAAATAGATTCTATGGTCATACTATCTTAGCTAACTTGTTCACCCTTAATTACCCCAATAAGAGTCATAGAGTAGAAAAACGCTTCCTCACTATAGTCACTCTCGACAAACCAGATGATACTGTTTTATACAATATGTTATACTATTGTTTTAACTTCTCCTTTTTCGCTGCTACACCTGTTCAAGAACAATGCAAAACAATCCAAAACATTCACCTACTCTATTGATATTAACTACACGCCAGCAACAACCACTATCTTCCTTACGCCTCCCCTTTATGGCTACTCCTTAACATAACAAAAAAAACCTTGACTCCATAAGGATTCAAACAATAAACTCCAAAGGACTCAACATACCATATAAGAGAACCTAAACAGTGAGGGGAATATGATAGACATAAAACGGAGTTGGCATTCATCCAAGAAACCCACTTTATTAAAAGCAAAGAACCCTTAACTTTTACACTTAAATTCGGCACATGCTATTACGCTTCCCATTCTAAATCCAAAAAACATGGTGTTGGAATTCTAATATGGAAGAACATTCAATTCACAGCAATCAAAACAATAGGAGACAGGGAGGGTAGATACATCATTTTGGTGGGTCTGCTCTATGGTCGTCCAGTCACATTGGTTTCCATTTATACTCCGAATTCAAAGCAAGCAACCTTTATCAAGTTAGTAACCAACCTTATTCTAGAGCATCAAAGGGGAATACGTATAATTTGCAGGAGATTTGAATATGCCACTAAACCCACTATTGGACTGCTCGTCCATTAAATCTTCAATCCCAACCTCATATATAAACCACACTAATGTCTACCTTAAAAAGTTAACTGTCCACAACCTTTACAGGGTTTCTAACCCAGTGAACAGAGATTATACATTCTATTCATACCCCCACAAACTTTATTCCATAATCGATTATATCCTTACAGAAAAAACAGGCCTGTCCCTTTTCAACTCTTCGCAAATATCCCCCATAACCTGGTCAGACCACGCATCAGTTACAGACACTTTAACATGGCCATCAAACCAATCCAAGATTTCATTTGGTGATTGAATGATTATCTATTATCAGACCCCTTAGTGATGCAACAGATTTCTCAATCCATCACAGAGTATTTTTTTCATAATACCACACCAGATGTATCCCCGATAGACATATGGGACGCCCACAAATGCGTAATAAGAGGCGAACTTATAGGAATAATGGCATTCATCATGAAAAAAAAGTGCACATATTTATCATCCCTAATAGCTAATATAGAAACACTAGGACAACCAGGGCCGGTGCAAGTATTATTGTCTACACAGGCGAATGTGCATTTTGATGTCCCCTGCCCCAATCCACCACTATGACACCATAGCCCACCAACAATGCCACCCACCTCCACCCCATACCAAATATATATATATATATATATATATATATATATATATATATATATATATATATATATATATATATATATATATATATTCCCATTACCCCAAATTAAATGCAAATTTAATCAACCAAGCAGTTTCCATTCCGTATGAATAGTTGTTTGGACACTTTTTTATCTCTTTGCAGTGGTTATAGTAAACACATAATTACATGGAACCATGTGTGAGAGAATTCAATGCACTTTGTTATTAGAGCATTTTATTATTGTAGGGTCACAATTCAGCAGCATACTTAATTACCTATACAAATATTTTTTTTTAAAGCTTCAATTAAAAAACACTCAAATTACCATTTTTTTACTGCACTTTTCCTTGCTCAACTTTGTAGGGTTAAAGACATAGTTGTTATATGGCTACTGGTGCTGAGCTGAATAGGCCACTAAACCAATTAGGAGCATCATATATAAGTAGTTGTCAATCACTAGCCACATTTACTGTCAGCAGTGTATCAGGCATTACTTGCTGCCCTTCGCTCTGGTTAAATAAATAGTTAAAGTAAGCTTTGGACTGGCAACGGTCCTGAGCCAAATAGGGCTACTTAGTATATGCGAGCAGTGTCCAATCATCAGCCAGGTTCATCCCAGGATCATCAGTGAATTGATGATCCAGAGCTGACTTTAACCATGTGTTTAACCTATTTTCTTATCCAGTATCCATTCCAGGTGAATAGTTGTTTGGACACTTTTGTTTTATCTCTTTGCAGTGGTTAAAGCAAACACATAATTACATGGAAGAATTTCATTATTGTATTTGTATGTAGGACTAATGGACAGTCATACATAACAATACAATAATAAAGTGCATTGTATTCTCTCACAAATGCTTCCATTATATGTTTGCTTTAACCCCTGCAAAGAGATAAAACAAAAGTGTCCAAACATCTATTTACCTGGAATGGATACTGGATAAGAAAATAGGTTAAAGTCAGCTCTGGTTCATCAATTCACTGATGATCCTGAGATAAACATGACTGGTGATTGGACACTGCTCACATATACTAAGTAGCCCTATTCAGCTCAGGAACGTTAATTTATTTCCAGTCCAAAGCTCACACTATTTCTTTAACCACAGCGAATAATGACAGTCTTCTTGTTAAGTTGAAGACTTGAAGTAGCCTGCCAGCCCACTTGCCAAACTTTCACTCAGCTCCTTGAAGTGTTATCTCTGTTATCTTGAGTGCACTCCACTATTGCCAGCATAGCTCTAAATAATATTGCTTCACATCAGGACAACCTAGTAATAAGACCAGCCAGCCTGTATGAAAAACGTATGTCTCACAGCATAATACTTAGGTGCTCATTTAGACAATGTATTCCCTTCTGCAGACAAGTATGGGTCTCTTCAAGTCACAAGTAACAACACAATACACTGAATGTTCACCACGAGCACTGACCGTGCATATTTTCTGCCCTGCCTGGCGCCCGCCCAGACCTCTGCCGGGTGCCCTCAGAGACTCCCGCCACCATTCCTACCTGAGTACCTCACTCTTCAGTACCAGTCATTTGGCCATCTGGGTGGGCATTATAGAGTGGCGCTGTTTAGTGTGAGTCACATGGCGACGCGACAGGCATCCCGCACGATTTCCCTTTCAGTCAGTAGGCTTAGGCAGGCCAGGCAGCGGGAGGCAGCGCAGCTGTGCAAGTGAGCTCCACTCACCACGCCCAGATTCCCATAACAATATCCAGGCTGGTGTAACCATGATCTAAGCCAATAATAAGCCATGATCATGTAGGATAGGAAGTAAGTTACTTACAGCGAGCCAGCCAGCCAGGAGATAAAAAAAACATAAAATTGTTAGTCCCTCACTGTCTCATCACGCTTCAGGGCAGTTCAGGCAAATGATCCACCTCGGCAGTTGGCACCACTCTTCTGCTGGTAGCGCCCTAAGGCGGCTGCCTATTTTGCCTTACACAAGCGCTGGCCCTGAGAACAACGACATTATCAATCCCCTTCTGACCATACCCTATTAACTGCTCTACACACAGAACAAGAGAAGCACATCTTATTACAGCAAAGAACACAAAAGACAATCACTAAGACAACAACAAACACACTACGAAGGGTGCAACAAAGCTGGTAGATCATTGGCAAGATACCTGAAACAAAAAGCACGAAAATCATACATTTTACATATCAAGGTTGACCAAAATAAAGAACATTTCTCCTCCAAAGATATATCAACTGACTTTAGAGAATATTAAAAAAAGCTATATAATTTGAATAACCAATCCAACCTCACACCCCAAGAAAAAGAAACAAAAACCACTACAATAAACTTATACTTAACCTTCCTTCCCCTCCGTCAAATTTCCGCTTCTCAAAAAGAATAATTAGAGCAACCCATAACATCAGAGGAAATTGAACTAGCCATAAAAGATCTTCTATTACCCCACCTTACCAACTTTTTTAATTATATAGACAAAACCAAAACATTCTCCCCTAGCTCATTAGAAGAAGCTATATTGCTACCAAAGCCAAACAAATCATTAGATCACACATCTCATTTTAAACCAATTTCTCTGATAAACTCAGATGTAAAAATGTATGCGAAGATATTAGCAAATCGTATGAACTGCATATTACCAGAGCTAATCCATCAGGATCAGGTGGGATTTATCCCTAGACACGTTGCTAAATACAACATGGTAAGGGTCTTAAACCTTATTCATTACATACAAGACAGAGGAATCCCAGGAATCCTACAGTTTATAGACGCAGAAAAGACCTTTGACCGGGTTGATTGGGAATTTCTTCACTCCACACTAACACATATGGGTTTAGACCCTCAAATGCTAAATAGAATATTCTCTCTATACTCCTGTCCCAACGCTAAATTATTAATAAATGGAAAACTATCAAAGGCCTTTTCAATAACTAATGGAACTCGTCAGGGTTGTCCCCTCTCCCCCCTACTTTTTGCTTGCTTTATTGAAACCATAGCGAACAAAATAAGACATAACCCTCACATAAGAGGCATATAAATTGGATCTCAATCATATGTAATGTCCCTATTCACGGATGACATACCTTTCTCACTCACTGAACCAGAAATCTCTATCCCCCTATTATTGCAAGAACGTTCTACTCACTTTCTAACTTTAAGATAAACACAGCTAAATCAGAGGTGCTAAGTATTAATTTAGATGAACATACAATACATAAAGTAAAAAAATTGACCCCTTTTGCTTGGTGCCAACATACACTTCATTACCTAGGTAATGAATTAGCAAAGACAATAGAAGAAACCTTTACCAGAAACTACGAACCGATTAAAAAAAACATTCTCAGAGATCTTTCTTCGTGGTTGTCAAAAAGATTATCTTGGAATGTCATCAAAATGAATATATTCCCCAGACTATTGTACATTCTCCAAACACTACTGATTTCATTACCTAAAAACTATATCCCAGGTATACAAAAAGGCATTTAGCGACTTTGTCTGGAACAGAAAGCCCCCAGAATTAACAATAAAATTGTGCTAACTCCCAAGCTTCAAGGTGGTTTAGGCATACCTAACATAACCTTTTACAGGCAAGCCATCTTCTTGCAAAGAATAGTTGATTGGCACATACATTATAACCACAATAAATGAGTCCAGCTAGAACACTTAGTCACTGACACTCTTCACTTGGGGAGACTATGCTGGAGCTTAGGGAAACCCAAAAACATATTGCAACATAACTCCTCGTTGATAGCGGAAACCTTTTCTATCTAAACACACTAACATATTGTCTAAACTATCCCCCCTAACCTCACTTATAGAAAACGGACAATTCACATTAGGATTTAATGTTATACCAGACACACCAAACAAGTCTTTCCATGATATTACAATAAACATGATAACATTTGGAGAAAAAATTATCCCACAATCAGAGCTTATAGATAAAGGTTACGCATGTTTTCACAACTGGTTCACATACCATCGTGCTTACCACTATGTCTCTGAACACAAACAAAACAGAAACATGGTTATACCACTAACAAATTTTGAGACCCTTTGTGTTAGAGAACCACCAATTATACACACTCTCTCATCGATATATATATATATATATATATATATTAAAATACAAGCGAAATGTCGAAAGAAGTTCAGCGCTGCAAACACGTGGAATACAAATACAATGTTACTATGTCAAATATACTAAATGTCTTTCAGATGTGATAGACAAATGTTCTATCTATCCCACTGGTTCTATATGAACCGATATAAGACAAAGTCCGGTGAATATAAAAGTTCAACAATAGTAGTGCAATGGTTTGAATTGATAATACTAGGTGGAACTCAAATTACAACAATTGCAACAGTGATGCTGGGGGATAAGTGGTATACCCTTACCAGAGGGTACCTCAATCTTATGAGGTAATGTCAGCGCGTCTGTTTGGATTCTCTCCAATCAGTCTTGGATTTTCCTCCTGTGTGTGAAAAGATCCAGGTCTTTACATTCGTGCCGACTTGTGTATGGTGCTTTCAATCTAGGAACTTCCTTGTTCTTTATATCACTGGCTTGGTGTCTCCTCGTAGTATGGTGGTTCCGTCTGGACCTTGGCTCTCACCGTATTTAGAGGGACAAAGCAAAGAAAAGGAAAGAGCACATAGCGTGATACTGTATAATAAAAATTTATTACATACAAGAATGAGATAAGAAATACACTCACATTCAACAACCTCAATCCTTATGAGGTAAGTAAGAACTTGTACATATATTTTTATACACCTTACACAGGTGTTACTATGCCCGGTATCGTTATAGATCACCTGGTGGTGGTTTAGACTTCACTCAGTGTGGATAGTTAGAGTTAAAACAGTAGAATAGGATACTGGAGGTTGAAAGGGTCTGTCGCCAGGTATCGTGACAGTTCACTTAGTGGTGATTTGCACTTGATTCAGTGTAGACTGTTCGAGTTGAAAACAGTAATGATAGATTGGGATACTAGAGCTTGATATGACCTGTTGCTGATAGAGTTACAGCAGCTACGGTCTCAGTTATACAATAAAAGAGACTATATAAAGACTGAGAGCCTATCCCTCAGATTTAAAACACTGGTCAATATTGTGTTGACCCGTCTAACCGGCAGAGTAAAACCGGAATAAATTGAATGTATCAGAGCCTACTATGTGAGGTAGGTTAAGGCTGCTGTTTTGTCAGAACCTATCTTGTAATTAAGTAGGCAGGTCAGTGTTTGCAACTTCGTTAGCCAAATCAGTGGCTTGGTGTATAATGCGCTGATTATGTGTATATGTGGGTGAGAATAAAATGCCAAAAAAAGCAAAGTATCAAAACTCCAACTACTGGTGTATAAATAGTGGAGAGATAGCACTCTAGGACGTGCCTCTAGTGTCGGTCAAATAGACGAGCCGTGTGAGTATCGTCAGGGACCGCTGTGAGTCACTGTGCAGATGTCAGCCGCTTCGGAAACAAAGAACAAAGCCACTCTCAAATATCGTAATCCTTACGCGTTTCGAAGCGTGCAAGATGCTTCTTCATCAGAGGGAGTTTGTGGCTTGTTTGCAGAAGTGGCTGAAATTTAAAGGGCTGTGAGTGGGCGTCTTGGTTCCGACTGACGTAGTACGTCATAGCGTTTGCGGCTGCGACGTGACAGAGACTCACGTGTTGTCTTGGAAACAGATTTTGTATATATGAATTCCTTATGTGTGCGGACTTGGTTGATAAATAAAATTGTATTTTTCAACTGGGTAGAGAAAGGGAAAATATATAATTATTTATTATTGGTATATATTATTCCATCGAAATGGTTGTGTCCTGGGTCTTATAAGTGAAGTCTTAAATGAAATGCGATATTCTAAAAAGCGCTTGTATAAATTGCTAATAGAGACTCACTCATTTTCTTCCAGCCAGGTGTGAATGTATACATAAAACCATAATCATTGGTCTTAATGTGTTACTATGGGGGTTTATTAAAATTAAAATTGAAATTACATTCTAGTGGCCGGCTGCCCGATTAATGTTTGAGCCTGTATAAAAACTTATTCTACTTTTTCTCCTTTTTTCCCTATTTTGCGAATGCCTTTGATAGAGGAGTTGGAGGAATGTTCTATCATTTCTATAAGAATAAAAAACTAGAATAATGGGAATAACCATTGTCAGAGATGGAAGGAGGGGTTTTTTTTAGGAAATTGTTAGACCTATGGGGAGTGTATAATATGTTAAACTATACCAACCCCCCTTGCCAAACTCTGAACACAAATACCATAATTACAGTATTTGTGTAGTGAGAGATAAAAATATGCTGTCAAACTGATCAGAAAAAGATAATAATCGGGATGTGACCCCTTGTGAGAAATGGACAGCATAAAGTTACTAGTTAAAAGTTTGTTTGTTTTGGATTGAAAGAGTACTGGTTTAAAATATGGTTAATGTTACTGTTTATAGGAAAGCAGCTAGATCTATATCTTCATTCATACCCCTTGGGGTCATGGTGCCCATATAGTGTATCCAGTATGATTCTCTTTGTCTTAATTTTTGAAATCTGTCTCCCCCTCTATCTGGGGCCAAAACCTGTTCAAGAATAGTGCCCTTTAGAAGTGCAGGGTTTTGTTGATGGAAATACTTGAAATGTCTGGATAGGCTATGATCTTTATATCCTTCTTCGATGTTTTTCATCATAGCCTATCCAGACATTTCAAGTATTTCCATCAACACTATATGGGCACCATGACCCCAAGGGGTATGAATGAAGATATAGATCTAGCTGCTTTCCTATAAACAGTAACATTAACCATATTTTAAACCAGTACTCTTTCAATCCAAAACAAACAAACTTTTAACTAGTAACTTTATGCTGTCCATTTCTCACAAGGGGTCACATCCCGATTAATATCTTTTTCTGATCAGTTTGACAGCATATTTTTATCTCTCACTACACAAATACTGTAATTATGGTATTTGTGTTCAGAGTTTGGCAAGGGGGGTTGGTATAGTTTAACATATTATACACTCCCCATAGGTCTAACAATTTCCTAAAAAAAAAACCCTCCTTCCATCTCTGACAATGGTTATTCCCATTATTCTAGTTTTTTATTCTTATAGAAATGATAGAACATTCCTCCAACTCCTCTATCAAAGGCATTCGCAAAATAGGGAAAAAAGGAGAAAAAGTAGAATAAGTTTTTATACAGGCTCAAACATTAATCGGGCAGCCGGCCACTAGAATGTAATTTCAATTTTAATTTTAATAAACCCCCATAGTAACACATTAAGACCAATGATTATGGTTTTATGTATACATTCACACCTGGCTGGAAGAAAATGAGTGAGTCTCTATTAGCAATTTATACAAGCGCTTTTTAGAATATCGCATTTCATTTAAGACTTCACTTATAAGACCCAGGACACAACCATTTCGATGGAATAATATATACCAATAATAAATAATTATATATTTTCCCTTTCTCTACCCAGTTGAAAAATACAATTTTATTTATCAACCAAGTCCGCACACATAAGGAATTCATATATACAAAATCTGTTTCCAAGACAACACGTGAGTCTCTGTCACGTCGCAGCCGCAAACGCTATGACGTACTACGTCAGTCGGAACCAAGACGCCCACTCACAGCCCTTTAAATTTCAGCCACTTCTGCAAACAAGCCACAAACTCCCTCTGATGAAGAAGCATCTTGCACGCTTCGAAACGTGTAAGGATTACGATATTTGAGAGTGGCTTTGTTCTTTGTTTCCGAAGCGGCTGACATCTGCACAGTGACTCACAGCGGTCCCTGACGATACTCACACGGCTCGTCTATTTGACCGACACTAGAGGCACGTCCTAGAGTGCTATCTCTCCACTATTTATACACCAGTAGTTGGAGTTTTGATACTTTGCTTTTTTTGGCATTTTATTCTCACCCACATATACACATAATCAGCGCATTATACACCAAGCCACTGATTTGGCTAACGAAGTTGCAAACACTGACCTGCCTACTTAATTACAAGATAGGTTCTGACAAAACAGCAGCCTTAACCTACCTCACATAGTAGGCTCTGATACATTCAATTTATTCCGGTTTTACTCTGCCGGTTAGACGGGTCAACACAATATTGACCAGTGTTTTAAATCTGAGGGATAGGCTCTCAGTCTTTATATAGTCTCTTTTATTGTATAACTGAAACCGTAGCTGCTGTAACTCTATCAGCAACAGGTCATATCAAGCTCTAGTATCCCAATCTATCATTACTGTTTTCAACTCGAACAGTCTACACTGAATCAAGTGCAAATCACCACTATGTGAACTGTCACGATACCTGGCGACAGACCCTTTCAACCTCCAGTATCCTATTCTACTGTTTTAACTCTAACTATCCACACTGAGTGAAGTCTAAACCACCACCAGGTGATCTATAACGATACCGGGCATAGTAACACCTGTGTAAGGTGTATAAAAATATATGTACAAGTTCTTACTTACCTCATAAGGATTGAGGTTGTTGAATGTGAGTGTATTTCTTATCTCATTCTTGTATGTAATACATTTTTATTATACAGTATCACGCTATGTGCTCTTTCCTTTTCTTTGCTTTGTCCCTCTAAATACAGTGAGAGCCAAGGTCCAGACGGAACCACCATACTACGAGGAGACACCAAGCCAGTGATATAAAGAACAAGGAAGTTCCTAGATTGAAAGCACCATACACAAGTCGGCACGAATGTAAAGACCTGGATCTTTTCACACACAGGAGGAAAATCCAAGACTGATTGGAGAGAATCCAAACAGACGCGCTGACATTACCTCATAAGATTGAGGTACCCTCTGGTAAGGGTATACCACTTATCCCCCAGCATCACTGTTGCAATTGTTGTAATTTGAGTTCCACCTAGTATTATCAATTCAAACCATTGCACTACTATTGTTGAACTTTTATATTCACCGGACTTTGTCTTATATCGGTTCATATAGAACCAGTGGGATAGATAGAACATTTGTCTATCACATCTGAAAGACATTTAGTATATTTGACATAGTAACATTGTATTTGTATTCCACGTGTTTGCAGCGCTGAACTTCTTTCGACATTTCGCTTGTATTTTAATTTTTTTGTCAGTGTTAGGGGTACACTGTATCGTACCTGTTCAAGCAGCTCAAATACCTACACCCATTAAGCTTACAGAGAACATATACATCTCACCTGTATATACCTCACAGCTAGATGTAAAAATCTATTCACACTTTCTCAGTAATATATTACCTACCTTTTGGTGGAACAACTGAGCGCTGATCCTTTCTTTATATTTCTCATATATATATATATATATATATATATATATATAATATTAGCTACAAATCATCCTGGCTACATCCCACCACATCTTGAAAGATGGGAGGACGACCTAGAGATATCCGAGTATCTCTATTTTCCAAACCATAACAAAAAAATATATATCATTATCTTTACTAGAGATCAATTTAAAACTCTTACACAGATAGGAGAAAACTCCACTGCCTTTTCCACACCAAACCAGACCAGTGTTGTAGATGTGGTCATGGAGGTAGCAACATGGCCCACATGTGGTGGTGGTGCAACGTGATCCAAAACCTCTGAAGAATGATTATAATAGAAATTGAATCAATATTGGACACTCAATTTAGCCTAAACCCCTTGATATGGTTATTAAACATCCCTCCTAAAATTAAGCACAAACCTCATATAAAATTATTCTACATTATGACAAACAGTATAAAATACTTAATAGCCAAGAACTTGAAAAGTAAAGAAGCCCCTCATTTGAATAACTGGAAACACCGGGTATCAGAATTTCTAGAATTAGAGGAATATTATTATATGAAAAATTACAAAATGGACGTCTATGCCGAAATGATAGGTCCATGGGAACATTACCTCAAACACAAAACCAATAATCTTGAGAACCAGGTACAACGCCTCCAAAAGTAAATATTAACTAATCCTATGGAGCCAGCTAGTAAGGGGCAATTTCAAATACAAACACTGAAAAACAAAACGCACACGTGTAGTTAAATGGTAGTTATATCATGAGAGGATTACAATTTTTAACATCCTAGTCACAATGCAAACTTTTGGACACCATACAAAGCAGCCTTTTCTCATTCTTTTTCTCTCTCTTCCTAATGTCTCTTTCTTCCTTCTTTCTCTCTCTTACCTTCATCACGTATGTAAAGCTGCATTTCTTATATTTGTAAAAGAAGGCTCTTTGGTTTCTTTTAAACTTCATGTTATTATTACTATGTAAATCAACTGTTGAAACTATGTAGATATCAGGGAGCTGTATCTCCCAAATT
Source organism: Bombina bombina (assembly GCF_027579735.1). Taxonomy (NCBI): domain Eukaryota; kingdom Metazoa; phylum Chordata; class Amphibia; order Anura; family Bombinatoridae; genus Bombina; species Bombina bombina. Next base: position 1,280,528,514 of record NC_069500.1, read on the forward strand.
GTAGCATTCAAAGCTCTAAATAAAGTCAGTGTTTTACTTGCAAGTATGCATACTTCAAAAGACTAAATAGCTTTTTTGTAACATGTAAAGAATCCCCAATTCATTAAAGGGATAGAAAGGTCAAACATGAAAGGGGCATGTGTGTATTTCAATTTGAAATAGAAGCATTTTTACAATATATTTTCATTAGAAAAAATGCTTCCAGTAAAAGTTATTACTGTTTTTCAGTGGAATACGCAGATATGCTGTAAAAGGCCGTGCACCACTTTTCAAACACAGAGGGGCCGATTTATTAAGCTGCAAATGCAGCTGTTTCCGTGCTAGTGTTCAGGCTTGCGGAAACAAAAGTTAATCTGAGGTGGCGGACAGCAATCGATCTGGATAATTGACACCCCCTGGCGGAAAGAGATCTGGATGATTGACACCCCCTGCTAGTGGCCAATTGGCTTCGAAGTACAGGGGGCGGCATTGCACAAGCATTTCACTAGAAATGCTTTTACAATGCTGTTGGCATTTAGCGAAGTCAGGCGGACATGATCTGCTACAGTCCGACATTTAATAAATCTACCCCAATGTCTGCTCAGAGGGTCAGTGGTGGCTTCTATGACAGAAATACACACCACTACCAGCTCTCTGAGCAGGAATGGTGTTTGAATACTGGTGCACAGCCCTCACAGAATATCATAAAATAAAATATTACAGAGCGTGAAAGTGACAAAAAACTAAAATAAAACACTATCAATAAAGATGTGTCCAAGCTGTGATACACACAAATATGAAAAAACACTCAACTGTAAGAGTCGGTAGGCAGTCCTCAAAGAAAAAAAAGAGGTAAAAAAAAACGTAATACTGCAGTGAAAAATTTATTTCAAATTACACAATGTTGTACTCACAAAAGAGAAGCTACAATAGCTCAAAGAGCAAAAGGGTATGTAGTACTGGCGCTACGCAGCTAGGGATGATGGAAATATAATGCTACAGTCTCTGTATCTAGATTGAAAACAGTCTACTAAAAGTATCAGATAAGTGTGAGTAAAGATGAGCTCGTAGAAAGCAAATTATAGTAGTACACACTTTAATACATGAAAAATAGAGCAAATGCTATATACACAATAATGCTATATACAAAGTATTGTCATGACACATTAATATAAAAACAAGTGGTAAAATGTGTTTAATAGCACAGGTGACTAATTGTGTGATTTGACCATACTGAGAATGTGGAAGATTCAATCTTGGAAAGTGGAAGATTAAAACTCTAGTGTAGGGGGGCGGAGCTAGCCACTGAAGAAGCAGGACATGTTCCGATGAAGCTCCTGACACTATTTACTATATACTAGCTATTATCCCCAAATATTAGCATCAAACTTATAACGTTCACCCCAGAAGGGATAACAGGAACTGTGGGGCTGAGGAACAGCAGGGGATTCGGTGGTCTAGAGGAGAATTTGCAATTTTTCTGAGGGACAGGCACGAGAGCTGAAACTCTTTCAAAATGGCTACAACAGCTTGCAGCTAAACTGGACTCTCACTTCCTTCGGCTGCGGGAGGAGCTGGTCCTGGAGAGGAATGCCGCAGGAGGAGAAAGCTGTCCCTGCATTAGGCCGCCTCTGCTTATAAGCAATCTCTCTGCCGCCTCCTCCTCCTCTCAACCACGAGGGTCGGAGCTTGACATGGGCCTCACTCATCCAACTATGACGGCTCATCAACCTACTCATCTAAAAGAGGCAGCCTGGCCTGAACAGAACACGCCTTCCCCCACACTAGCTCTAAACTTTAATCCAGGCAGAGGTGTACATCCTGCAGAGCGGGAAGAAACACTGGGACTCCTAGTCGACGGGACAAGTGGAAAGATCACCGCCATTTCCCCCAGCTATGCCCTAGAACGTGGGCTGAGATCGCAAGCGGACATCTCTAAAGGAGCCGGCACTTATGTGGAGCGGGATGCGCTCACCTTACTTATATCTGGGACCGCTCATCTCAACACTTCTACACATCCTGCGGAAGCATCACTGTCCCCTAGCTCCTCGGTCATAAACACCTATATGGAGCTCCTGATCGATATGTTACCCACGGGGGAGTTTTCCCTGTGGCCGCTGCAGTCCCGACACCGTTTGAGCCTCCTAGCAGCAGCACATTTCTCAAGTCTCACCACAGCCTCAAGAAGCCAGAGACAGCCACCTGTATTGGGGATGAGAGATCCTAGAGTCATTTGGATTGCAACATGCTGCAGGCTGGGAATCGGGTAGAATAACTTTATTTGAGACTTTATGTTTTCTCTCTGCGCTGCAGGTTTTACCACCTAGTTTTTAAATAGTTGGATTTCTTAGTTATATGGCATGCTGATTTATATACAGGTTTCTATTTAGTTATTACAAGATGTTAAATTTACTGAGTAAGATTGGTTAGAAACTGAGCAAGAGTCAATTATAGAGGACTTATTAATATGTTTTATACCACACCACTTTTACTGGAGAAGCTCTGCCTAATGTCATATGTTTGAAAATATCTATCCATACAAATTTCTTGCATTTAAGCATATAGCTCATAGCATAATCGTATTTCTACTATTAAGCAACCTGTTTACATCTAAAGTTACCTTAGTACATGTTGAATAATTTGTCTATTTATCTACTTAGGCATCTGTAACTGATAATTACTATAGAACTACTATAGAACAAACCCAGGCTTAAGAGAGAAATAAGATAAGATGGCCCCCAGACTAATAAACCATTAATGTTTGACCTCAACCTAGCTCTGACTTAAAGTAGACATATCAGGTCGCCACTCTTCCAAAGTGTCCTCTTTGTTAATTCCCCCATTTTATACTACATTCTCTTTCCCACGGCCCATGAGGGAACCCCCCAGAAGCTAACCCTCCTATCTGGTCCCTGTATTTAAAGTGTCCTCCAGTGCACAAGAATTAAATGTTATAAATAGGGTGACTTTGAATGCCTCACTTAGAGGCTTCAGCTGGTGTTCACAGTTCCTGTAACAGCTCTAGCTCATTGGGTTTAAAAAAAAAAAATCTAGTGTCACACAGTTGGAGGATCTGGTTATTCCTCTTATAAGTCCAGTTAGACAAAATCTATTATGCCTAATATATAGCTAGTTTAACATAAATTAATTGGAACGGCAGCCTAATCTTGTCATTTCCCCATTGCAGGATAGAGAATGGTTCTTTATCAGAAATGTTTACTGTATGCTGTATACTCTGTTCTGTAATGGGAAACTCAGTTTACAGGAAGAGTATCCTGATAGCTTTCCTATAATTCACTATTTTCATGCCATGTAGGGTTAAACTACCTGCTAAAATAGAAAGTTAGGAACGGTATCTCCCCCCACCCTTTCCCAAGCTGTTTGTCAGGGCGGGTCATACCCAACTTCCCTTTCCCGTCTGTGTCCGGTGGAGACAACAACCCCTGGGGGGAGAGACAAATAATACCCCTCACCTATAGTAGCTGTAACATTGAGGTCCTGATCTCAACTTAATATCACTTTAAAGCTTTCTTGCAGCCTCTATGAGAGACCTGCTAGAGCCTATTGCTCAATACCTATTACTATATACTCTGACTAATAATTGAAAAATCCTACATCTAGGTATAGCACAATGTGTTTAGTTCTAGCCTGGACACGGCTCTCAATATCCACATTAATGGCCCCCAGCTCTAACTACAGTTAATATTTTTCTTTATACACCTAGGTAATGTTATATTGCATTTTATATAGGCATATGGGCCTTTGCTTTCCTTACTCTAGCTCATCTGAAGTGGTCCCATCTCAGTAACCGAGGTACTATCTTCTTTATATACCATATGGCGTAGTTTTGCCCTTATAGCACTGTTAGGCTATATGTATAACAGCTAGTCTAGTTTCCATGCTGAGATTTAAAGATGCCTTAAGCAACTAAATTAATCCAGACCTCTCACATCAGAGATTATAAAACAGCCCACTACTAAGCCACTATAAAGACACCTCATCTAGCATGAGACTCTGTTTATCAATAATGTATTTTTAGGCCTACAGGTATTAATACCCACCACCCTAGAGACTTTGCCTTGGTTGAATGTACCCATTATCCCTTGTTGTGTAAGTCTCTACAAATCCACCATGGCCGAGATTAGGTAATATTTAGGTACGCACCAGCAAGCCCCCCTCCCTTGCCCTTCAGACTTCAAATATATAGTTAGCGTATTTATTAGGTTTGACTGCCTCACCTTCTATACTTATCTACTTTTATACCAGTTGCACTCCATATAGAGAATCCTATCATAGCTCCGCCTACCCCCCATACTGGGTCCTATATCCATTTTCCTTAAATTCAAGCGGCTCTTGTCCGCTATAATCTTTCTTTTTCTCACAATATTCTTGTTAAGTTATATCCCTACACCGATACAGATCCCATGATTAATTCAAAAATTCTCACCAGCTACTAGTTAAATGTAACTTCTACCACCAGTAGTCTAGCAGATCTCTCACCATATTATTAATCAAAACTTACTTCAGTCTCCAGGGAGTGGTTTTACTGTCCTATCTCATTATGAAATAGGGATATAACTTTGTTAGTTACAAATATAGTCTATATCTAGGAGGATAGAGACTAGAAGAATGCACTTGAGTAGCACTTGAGTTCCTAGAAATAATATGATGCTTGTATGAGACTTAAACACTCGCTAGGAGTCAATGGGTTGGAAGGAAAATTAAAACATAACTTTTATTAACTAAACATCAGATAAAAATATGATGTGTACGTGTGTGCATTTTTAAAAACACATAGCAACTTTGAAAATATAAGTGGCTCTAAGTATCAAGAAAATCAGTTGTCTTGGACTAGAAATATAGGTGGATTGTATAAATACTGATTAATGTAAATCTATCTAACTGATAGTTTTCTTATCCCCTATAGTGTTGTCCACTGCTATTTCCCTAATGGAGTTGTTACTGTATCTGATAGGGTAATCGTGTGTAGAAGAGGGATACAAAATTTGTATCAGTAAAGGATACTAGTAACTAAAGTACTAAAGTATGTTTGCACCTTCCATTATCAGAGTGAATGGGTTTCTAAATTGAGCTCGGTATTTTTAAATTATTACTTCTATTATACCAGATTATATTATTGATATGTGTATAAAGTAACAGCACATATTTATTCAATATTCCATTATTTCATGCACTGATATATTACACTAGCTCAAATAGCTAGAATATGTATATCAATATATACTGTATAATTAACCTGTTGTTACAGCAGGAGTTTTTTTAGTGTAAATGGCTCAAGTTTATATCTGACATGTATGGGTGCTTGGTGTACTTTAACACAATTGCTCTTGAGAGTTTCGAGTTTGTGTTTACATTAGTAGTGGTGTTAATATTTCACCAATTTTAATACTTATGTAATTTGTACTTTGTGGCAAAAGTTATTTGGCTTTTTCTATCACTTAAACTATCTAGTCATCTGGCAGGCTTTCAGTGTCTTGCTTTTGAAATTTGCAGCTTTCTCTGAACAAAAACCTGCGTTTTGGATAATTGTGTAGATATCTTGTGGATATTATATTCTAGGTATCCAATATTTTTGTGTATCTATAGTTAGGTACTATTTGCTAAAGTGCAAACTTAAGTAGCCAGTATAAACGTCTAACCGTAATGCTTAGCAGTATCAAGAAATTGTTTTATCTTTAGTTTCTTCTAAATCAACCATTGTAAGCAATTATTAGTTGTAGTTTAGAGACGTTTAAAGTATATATTATTGTATTATCGAAAATAAGTTTACTGCTACTTGTACCAACATCTAGCTTCTATGCCTTTAAATATCAATAGAAAATTGTTGTTAAATATACGTTGAGCCTGCCACGATAACTGACTAGCGGTTCTAACTTTCAAATATTGTTCAACAATTTACCAACGACACTTATTACTAACTCGCCGCTATAGCCTTGAGGTATCACCATATATGTATATGATAGATTGTTTAAATTTATATAAGAGAGGAAGGAGTAGTTTCGGCGGTTGGCTGTTATGGCTTTTGTAATAATAGCTTATGGAATGCCTTTAAAGTTTGCCACTGGTACTTTAGAGATAATGCCTAAAATCTTAGTATTGATCTAGTCCGGATTTGCCACTTTATCAATATAATAATTAGAGTTAGCTATGCCATTAAAAAAACAACGACGGGGTATTTAACTGATACCCATCCCTAACATGTTTCGCCGATAGCGTTTCGGCTTTTTCAAAGGTGATGCGCGCCGGCGTCTCAGGGTATTTGAATGCGTGAACAAAAACCCATTGGCTACCTTTGAACCAATCTTAGCCCTCTGAACGTCTAGAGGGGCGTAATTAGAGTATGATTGACATTAGTAGTATTGACAGCATTGTTCTATGCTTGCCGATGTAAATTAGTTCAATACAAGGCGGAAGATTAATGGCATTAAAATATCATGATATATACTTTGCATAAACAGAGTTTATTACTGTGTATGAATATCATAGATAGATTTGAGTCATGATCGTATGTCCCTGTCCGATATTGCAAGAGAAGTTGTTGCTTTTCTCTCTGTGTGGGAAGTGTATTATTTGGTATATATTTGTTGTTTTCTTCTTTCAAGAGTTATATATCCTTAATGATATGTATGGAGGTTGTAAGTACATGTTCTCCTTTAAGTGATCACTATTGCTTTTTTCGGACTTCATGTGTACTGAAAGTTTTACTCATTGCCATTGAAGGTATATACTTGTTACCTATTGTCATAGTGGCCCTTGTATAATAGGGGCATGACTTGGACTTGTAAATATTGTTTTACTATACTTGAGGGGAAATTACAATATCGATGCTTCATGTATAGTATTGTAGCTCAGACCCTCCGATTATAATTCTCTCATATTGACTAGAAGGAGGGGAAGGTGTTGTTAACCCTTGAAGTTAGATAGATGCCAATTGTGGTGTGGGGGGTTTTAGTGTTAGGGAAATGTGAGATTTATCAATTGAATGGGGAAAATAAATTAAAATGAATAGTGTAATTTCTGCATGAGGGATGAAAGTGATCCTTTAATAAGTGAATAAGGTGCACTCGGGCAGGGGAAGTATTCAAATATGTGTGGCGAGGTGTAATAATTAATGTGAGTTGGGATTAAGGAATATATATATAATCATGTGCTGCCTGTGTAAGGGATTGACATCAGGTTGTGCTCTACATACTGGATTGAATGGAAACTTATTGGAAATACATTGCACTGGGTGAGGTTAATGTTACATTTGTAATTGTAATTATTTAGAACAATTTTTGAAAAAATCAAAAGTGAAGATGAAAATAGAATAGAAATAAAAAATATGTAAAAAAATTATATAACATTTTTGATAAGAGTGAATATAAATATAAATATAAACGTAATGTGATAATAATTACATATGAATGTGATGGCAAACGTGTAGTTAAGAGAAATAATGACAACATCCTTCAAGGATTAGTTGAGATATCTCGTATATCGTATCAGTTTGAAGATACTAGCTTACATGGAGATGGAGAAACTTATTTTACATGTCATTGACATTAATTTTCCTTATATAAACATTGAATAGTTGTTCTGTTCGTTCATGCCTTTAGGGTATACACTATCCATTAAATATATCCATTTTGCTTCTGCCTTGAGTAGCGCTGTTTCTAAGTCGCCCCCTCTTAGTCCTAAGGATATCCTCTGGATTCCAAAGCATTTTAATTCAGAAGTTTTTGATTGGTGGTGTTTAAAGAAATGTGAAGCTACAGACGTTATTTTTTTGTCTTTAGATAGATCTTTCGGGGCATTGCGTATGTTTCGTAAATGTTCCATCAATCGAGTATGCACTGTTCTAGTAGTCATACCAATGTACACTCTGGGACATTTACATTGAAGCACATAAATTACTCCACTAGAATTGCAATTGATGTAACTTTTAATTTGATGTTGTTTTCCAAATCTATCGGTGATGGATTTCTTTTTAATCATGTTGCCACATGAGGAGCAATTTCCACATAAGAATGAACCTCTTTCTGGTGGTCTGGTTTGATTGTTTTTTTGTACGAAATGACTGGGGCTCAGCATTTCCTTTAGGTTTTTATTCCTGCGATAGCTGAGTTGAACCCTTTCTCCTATTAGATCCTTTAAATAAGGGTCCGCTTGTAGTATGTGCCAGTTGTTGTTAATTATGTTCACAATTTGCTGTGTTTGCTGGTTGTACGTTAGTACAAGTCTGGTTTTATTATCACCTTTTTTGTTTTTTGTTTTTAATAATTCGGATCTATTTGTTTTTAATGCTCTTGTTTTAGCTTTGCGAATAGATCTCTTGCTGTAGCCCCTTACAAGTAAGCGTTTTTCCAATTCTGCAGCTCTCATTTTGAAGGTGAATTCTTGTGAGCAGTTTCTCCTTAGTCTCAAAAATTCTCCAACTGGTAGGGATTTTGTAGTGTTGGGTGCATGGGCACTGGTGGCAAATAAGACGTTGTTGGTAGCTGTTTCTTTTCGATACAAGTCTGTGCTTAGGGAGCCATCTTCTTCTTTACAGATCATTAAATCCAAAAAAGAGATATTTGTCTGACTTTTGTGGTGGGTTAATCTAATGTTCAGATTGTTCTGATTCAGTCTTGATAGAAAGATTTCAAGGTCTTCTTCGGTGCCTTCCCATAAGAATAGAATGTTGTCTATGTATCAAATCCATACAGGGATCTTGTCTGCATAGTCGTCATTTATATCACTAAATACCACAGTTTGCTCCCACCACCCCAAAAATAAATTTGCGTAGGTAGGGGCACAGGCCGTGCCCATGGCAGTACCTTGCGTTTGGAGGTAGAACTTATTGTTGAAGAGAAAATAGTTTTTAGTTAGCACAAATTTGAGTAGGTTAAGTGTGAATTGGTTATGGTCTGGGCTTTCATCAGAAGACATATTAAGAAAGTATCGGATGGCATTCAATCCAATTTGGTGGTCAATGCTGGTATACAGTGATTCCACGTCACAGGAGACTAACCAGGTGTTTTTAGAGATGTTAATATCCTGTATTATTTGTAGCACTTCCATGGTGTCTTTTACAAATGGCGAAACAAAATCAATCCAACCAACTCTAGATCTCAGAGAAGAGTAAACATTGTGGAAACTGACATATCCGATACAGACAATGAAGACACTGATCAGGAAACAACCCCTCAAGCATCCACTTCCAGCAACACAAGTATAGTGGAAAACAGAAAAAGAAAATCTTTTTTAGAAGAGGATTCAAGTACCGATTCCGAACCACCAGAAGAGGTGGGTGGAAAAAACAAAAGACAAACCAGAAACAAAAAGAACCAGAAAGACAAACAACAGACCAACAAACCACCCAAAAGGAATCCGAGCCCATTCTCTCTAATACGGATGAGAAATTAAGAATTATAAATCTATCTAATAGGGTTCTAACCCCTCTTCACATTAACGTTTTATCAAAGGGCTTATCTTTTTGTCCACATAACAATCTGGACAAATTTGAGGTAATTAAAGACGTACAATTGTTTTTACGCAAACTTCTTCTAAAAAGACATTTCACTAACAAAGAACCAGACATTCCATCTGTTGACTGGACTGAAGACGAATTGGAATCTCTACAAATATTAAATAATCTCAATTCAGAACAAGAAGAACATGAAATACCTAATTGGCGAAGAACGTTAAAAACCAAATCGAAATACGTTCCCCCTAACAACACATGTCCCAATATTGAAGTCTTCAATCAAATTGTATGTCAAAGTATCAACAAATTAGATATTACCTCCAAACAACAAAATCTATCAAAAAAGGAAAGGGATACTTTGACTGAAATGGAATCCTGGAATGATGTCATAATTCGCAATGCTGACAAGGGCGGTAATATTGTAATATGGCCCATAGAAATGTATTTGGATGAAGCCAAACTTCAATTAAAGAACAAAGTCTGCTATAAAGAACTATGGAGTAACCCAACAGGAGATTTCCATGCGCAATACAATAAATTAATTGACTCAGCCTTTAAGAACGGCTTAATCAATACTAAGGAAAAGAAGTATCTGACTATAACACATCCCAAAGTCGCAACTTTTTACTTAATTCCAAAAGTTCACAAAAACAGCCAAAAACCACCTGGCAGACCCATCGTCTCCGGTAATGAGAACTTAACGGAAAAAGCGAGTCAATATGTAAATTTAAGATTAAGACCATTCTTAACACAACTATCATCATTTGTAAAAGACACCATGGAAGTGCTACAAATAATACAGGATATTAACATCTCTAAAAACACCTGGTTAGTCTCCTGTGACGTGGAATCACTGTATACCAGCATTGACCACCAAATTGGATTGAATGCCATCCGATACTTTCTTAATATGTCTTCTGATGAAAGCCCAGACCATAACCAATTAACACTTAACCTACTCAAATTTGTGCTAACTAAAAACTATTTTCTCTTCAACAATAAGTTCTACCTCCAAACGCAAGGTACTGCCATGGGCACGGCCTGTGCCCCTACCTACGCAAATTTATTTTTGGGGTGGTGGGAGCAAACTGTGGTATTTAGTGATATAAATGACGACTATGCAGACAAGATCCCTGTATGGATTCGATACATAGACGACATTCTATTCTTATGGGAAGGCACCGAAGAAGACCTTGAAATCTTTCTATCAAGACTGAATCAGAACAATCTGAACATTAGATTAACCCACCACAAAAGTCAGACAAATATCTCTTTTTTGGATTTAATGATCTGTAAAGAAGAAGATGGCTCCCTAAGCACAGACTTGTATCGAAAAGAAACAGCTACCAACAACGTCTTATTTGCCACCAGTGCCCATGCACCCAACACTACAAAATCCCTACCAGTTGGAGAATTTTTGAGACTAAGGAGAAACTGCTCACAAGAATTCACCTTCAAAATGAGAGCTGCAGAATTGGAAAAACGCTTACTTGTAAGGGGCTACAGCAAGAGATCTATTCGCAAAGCTAAAACAAGAGCATTAAAAACAAATAGATCCGAATTATTAAAAACAAAAAACAAAAAAGGTGATAATAAAACCAGACTGGTACTAACGTACAACCAGCAAACACAGCAAATTGTGAACATAATTAACAACAACTGGCACATACTACAAGCGGACCCTTATTTAAAGGATCTAATAGGAGAAAGGGTTCAACTCAGCTATTGCAAATGTAACATTAACCTCACCCAGTGCAATGTATTTCCAATAAGTTTCCATTCAATCCAGTATGTAGAGCACAACCTGATGTCAATCCCTTACACAGGCAGCACATGATTATATATATATTCCTTAATCCCAACTCACATTAATTATTACACCTCGCCACACATATTTGAATACTTCCCCTGCCCGAGTGCACCTTATTCACTTATTAAAGGATCACTTTCATCCCTCATGCAGAAATTACACTATTCATTTTAATTTATTTTCCCCATTCAATTGATAAATCTCACATTTCCCTAACACTAAACCCCCCCACACCACAATTGACATCTATCTAACTTCAAGGGTTAACAACACCTTCCCCTCCTTCTAGTCAATATGAGAGAATTATAATCGGAGGGTCTGAGCTACAATACTATACATGAAGCATCGATATTGTAATTTCCCCTCAAATATAGTAAAACAATATTTACAAGTCCAAGTCATGCCCCTATTATACAAGGGCCACTATGACAATAGGTAACAAGTATATACCTTCAATGGCAATGAGTAAAACTTTCAGTACACATGAAGTCCGAAAAAAGCAATAGTGATCACTTAAAGGAGAACATGTACTTACAACCTCCATACATATCATTAAGGATATATAACTCTTGAAAGAAGAAAACAACAAATATATACCAAATAATACACTTCCCACACAGAGAGAAAAGCAACAACTTCTCTTGCAATATCGGACAGGTACATACGATCATGACTCAAATCTATCTATGATATTCATATACAGTAATAAACTCTGTTTATGCAAAGTATATATCATGATATTTTAATGCCATTAATCTTCCGCCTTGTATTGAACTAATTTACATCGGCAAGCATAGAACAATGCTGTCAATACTACTAATGTCAATCATACTCTAATTACGCCCCTCTAGACGTTCAGAGGGCTAAGATTGGTTCAAAGGTAGCCAATGGGTTTTTGTTCACGCATTCAAATACCCTGAGACGCCGGCGCGCGTCACCTTTGAAAAAGCCGAAACGCTATCGGCGAAACATGTTAGGGATGGGTATCAGTTAAATACCCCGTCGTTGTTTTTTTAATGGCATAGCTAACTCTAATTATTATATTGATAAAGTGGCAAATCCGGACTAGATCAATACTAAGACTTTAGGCATTATCTCTAAAGTACCAGTGGCAAACTTTAAAGGCATTCCATAAGCTATTATTACAAAAGCCATAACCGCCAACCGCCGAAACTACTCCTTCCTCTCTTATATAAATTTAAACAATCTATCATATACATATATGGTGATACTTCAAGGCTATAGCGGCGAGTTAGTAATAAGTGTCGTTGGTAAATTGTTGAACAATATTTGAAAGTTAGAACCGCTAGTCAGTTATCGTGGCAGGCTCAACGTATATTTAACAACAATTTTCTATTGATATTTAAAGGCATAGAAGCTAGATGTTGGTACAAGTAGCAGTAAACTTCTTTTCGATAATACAATAATATATACTTTAAACGTCTCTAAACTACAACTAATAATTGCTTACAATGGTTGATTTAGAAGAAACTAAAGATAAAACAATTTCTTGATACTGCTAAGCATTACGGTTAGACGTTTATACTGGCTACTTAAGTTTGCACTTTAGCAAATAGTACCTAACTATAGATACACAAAAATATTGGATTGGACAAGATATCTACACAATTATCCAAAACGCAGGTTTTTGTTCAGAGAATGCTGCAAATTTCAAAAGCAAGACACTGAAAGCCTGCCAGATGACTAGATAGTTTAAGTGATAGAAAAAGCCAAATAACTTTTGCCACAAAGTACAATTTACATAAGTATTAAAATTGGTGAAATATTAACACCACTTCTAATGTAAACACAAACTCAAAACTCTCAAGAGCAATTGTGTTAAAGTACACCAAGCACCCATACATGTCAGATATAAACTTGAGCCATTTACACTAAAAAAACTCCTGCTGTAACAACAGGTTAATTATACAGTATATATTGATATACATATTCTAGCTATTTGAGCTAGTGTAATATATCAGTGCATGAAATAATGGAATATTGAATAAATATGTGCTGTTACTTTATACACATATCAATAATATAATCTGGTATAATAGAAGTAATAATTTAAAAATACCGAGCTCAATTTAGAAACCCATTCACTCTGATAATGGAAGGTGCAAACATACTTTAGTACTTTAGTTACTAGTATCCTTTACTGATACAAATTTTGTATCCATCTTCTACACACGATTACCCTATCAGATACAGTAACAACTCCATTAGGGAAATAGCAGTGGACAACACTATAGGGGATAAGAAAACTATCAGTTAGATAGATTTACATTAATCAGTATTTATACAATCCACCTATATTTCTAGTCCAAGACAACTGATTTTCTTGATACTTAGAGCCACTTATATTTTCAAAGTTGCTATGTGTTTTTAAAAATGCACACACGTACACATCATATTTTTATCTGATGTTTAGTTAATAAAAGTTATGTTTTAATTTTCCTTCCAACCCATTGACTCCTAGCGAGTGTTTAAGTCTCATACAAGCATCATATTATTTCTAGGAACTCAAGTGCTACTCAAGTGCATTCTTCTAGTCTCTATCCTCCTAGATATAGACTATATTTGTCACTAGTGTCGTTTCATGCACAAGCACTCAAGCTCATTAGGTACATATGTACATACTGAATAAAAATACAGAGATTCAACAAATTGATACAGATAATCAAATATATTTTGATCACTAATAATTCAAACACATTCTCTGTATATATTTAATTACTAAACCGAGCGTTCCTACTCTACCAGTGTAGTGCTCTTGCTACTTTCTATCTAATTAACCAATATAACTTTGTTAACTTATATTCATAATATCCTATATAATATTAAAAAGAGACCCTATACTCTGCCTGAGCAACCCCACCTTCAAGTTCTCCAACAGAAGAAAAATTACGTATGTGGAAAGAGGAAGCTAATTTTTATCTCACCAATGTCTAAGACCTATTGTCTACCTTCATATGTTTGTAATTCCTATACACATACTCTTGTGGAGTTGTTATACTGTACTCTGTTCTGTTTGTCTCAATAAAAAATATTCAATAAAAAAAAAAAAAACTCTAGTGTAAATTATATGTAGAATGTTTAGAATAATATATTCAGAGTAACGTGTGGATGAGGGAGTACTCTGGACATTCAAGAGTTAAAAAATGAAAAACAATTTATAGACCCATATAAATAATGTACCAAAATAGAGGTTTGTAAATGTTATGATTGTATCACCACTTTAGTAAGTCACCACTATGTGGGGGAGTGGAGTGTACCTTTAAACCACTCACTCTACGTGTAGAGTGAGGGGTGTTTGGTTTGATATGTGGTATAATGGGATCAGAAGAAATGGATCGGCTCTCAAAATGTTCTGAAGATAGGTAGTCCCGGTTCCTTTTCTTATTCGTCCCGTCCAGCGGCTCTGATGTATTAAATGCTTGATTTCTTCAACCGCTCCTGCGGTTTCAGAGGATTGTGGCTGACAGCTCCTGCGGTAAGTATTTCCCTGTGGTGGACACGCCAGATGAAGTTCTTGCCTTCCGGGTTCTGTGTTGCGTTTCAACACAGAACCCAGTGAGGGGTGAAATGTGCTGATGTGTTAATCCTTCTTTTTACTGACTTTAAACTTTGTAGCTTGATTATAGGCTACTATCTCCTGACTTCAACTGCAAACTCTTTTTATTGATTGAGACTTTGCACATTGAGTTACATACATCTGTTTTTACCCAAGCCGAACTCTCCATCCAGGAGCAGGGCTTACTGCTATCGGGATTTCACTTCCCCATCCACCGAACTGTGATTATATAAGATCTTGATAACATACTCCATGAAATCACTAATTACGGGAAAATAATTTTAACGCACACAGTGTCTGTACACAATACATCGGAGTTGACAACAGCTGTCTGTAAGCTGATCATACCAGACACGTGACCATCAGACGCAACACAGAACCCGGAAGGCAAGAACTTCATTGGGCGCGTCCACTACAAGGAAATACTTACCGCCGGAGCCGTCAGACACAATCCTCTGAAACCGCAGGAGGGGTAGAAGAAATAAAGCATTCAATCCATCAGAGCCACCGGAGCGGACGAATAAGAAAAGGAACCGGGACTACCTATCTTCAGAACATTTTGAGAGTCGATCCATTTCTTCTGATCTGTTATACCACACATCAAACCAAACACCCCTCACTCTAGACATAGAGTGAGTGGTTTACAGGTATACTCCACTCCCCCACATAGTGGTGGCTTACTAAAGTGGTGATACAATCATAACATTAGTGGCTAGATTACGAGTCTTGCGTTAGCCTTAAAAAGTAGCGTTGAGGGGTTCCAACGCAGATTTTTAACGCCCGCTGGTATTACGAGTCAGGCAGGTACAGGTGTACCGCTCACTTTTCTTCCGCGACTCGAGCATACCGCAAATCTCCTTACGTCAATTGCGTATACTATCTTTTTAATGGGATTTGCCTAACGCTGGTATTACGAGTCTTGGAAAAAGTGAGCGGTACACCCTCTCCTGTCAAGACTTCTACCGCATTTAAAAGTCAGTAGTTAAGAGTTTTATGGGCGCCGTAAAATAAAACTCTTAACTAAAGTGCTAAAAAGTACACTAACACCCATAAACTACCTATTAACCCCTAAACCGAGGCCCCCACATCGGAAACACTTTAATAAATATATTAACCCCTAATCTGCCAACCGGACATCGCCGCCACTTTAATAAATATATTAACCCCTAAACCGCCGCACTCCCACCTCGCAAACACTATTTAAATTTTATTAACCCCTAATCTGCCATCCCTAACATCGCCGACACCTACCTACATTTATTAACCCCTAATCTGCCACCCCCAATGTTGCCGCTACTATATTAAAGGTATTAACCCCTAAACCTAAGTCTAAACCTAACCCTAACACCCCCCCAACTTAAATATAATTTAAAATAATCTAAATAAAATTACTACAATTAAATAAATTAATCCTATTTAAAACTAAATACTTACCTGTAAAATAAACCCTAAGCTAGCAACAATATAACTAATAGTTACATTGTAGCTAGCTTAGGGTTTATATTTATTTTACAGGCAGCTTTGTATTTATTTTAACTAGATATTAAATAGTTATTAACTATTTATAACTTCCTCGTTAAAATAAAGACAAATATACCTGTAAAATAAATCCTAACCTAAGTTACAATTACACCTAACACTACACTATCATTAAATAAATTACCTAAACTACCTACAATTAATTACAATTAAATTAAATAAACTAAAGTACGAAAAACATCAAACACTAAATTACAGAAAATAAAAAGATAATTACAATTTTTTAAACTAATTACACCTACTCTAATCCCCCTAATAAAATAAAAAAGCCCCCCAAAATAATAAAATTGCCCCAAAGTAATCAGCTCTTTTACATGAAAAAAAAGACAATACCCCCCCAACACTACAACCCACCACCCACACACCCAACCCTACTCTAAAACCCTCCCAATCCCCCCTTAAACAAAAAAACATTGAAGATCACCCTACCTTGAGTCATCTTCACCCAGCCGGGCACAGGTGGACCTCCATAGGGGCAGAAGTCTTCATCCGATCCGGGCAGAAAAGGTCCTCCAAGCAGCAGAAGTTTTCATCAAGACGGCATCTTCTATCTTCATCCATCCGGAGCAGAGCGGGTCCATCTTCAATCCAGCCGACACGGAGCCATCCTCTTCAAACGAAGTCCAAGTGAAGAATGAAGGTTCCTTTAAATGACGTCATCCAAGATGGCGTCCCTTGAATTCCGATTGGCTGATAGGATTCTATCAGCCAATCAGAATTAAGGTAGGAAAAATCCTATTGGCTAATCCAATCAGCCAATAGGATTGAAGTTCAATCCTATTGGCTGATCCAATCAGCCAATAGGATTGAGCTTGCATTCTATTGGCTGTTACAATCAGCCAATAGAATCTGAGCTCAATCCTATTGGCTGATTGCATCAGTCAATAGGATTTTTCCTACCTTAATTCTGATTGGCTGATAGAATCCTATCAGCCAATCGGAATTCAAGTGACGCCATCTTGGATGACGTCATTTAAAGGAACCTTCATTCTTCACTTGGACTTCGTTTGAAGTGGATGGCTCTGTGTCGGCTGGATTGAAGATAGACCCGCTCCGCTCCGGATGGATGAAAATAGAAGATGCCATCTGGATGAAGACTTCTGCCGCTTGGAGGACCTCTTCTGCCCGGATCGGATGAAGACTTCTGCCCCTCTGGAGGTCCACTTGTGCCCGGCTGGGTGAAGACGGCTCAAGGTAGGGTGATCTTCAAGGGGTTATTGTCTTTTTTTTTCAGGTAAAAGAGTTGATTACTTTGGGGCAATGCCCCGCAAAAGGCCCTTTTAAGGGCTATTTGTAATTTAGTATAGGGTAGGGAAATTTATTATTTTGGGGGGGCTTTTTTATTTTATTAGGGGAATTAGAGTAAGTGTAATTAGTTTAAAAAAAATTGTAATTCTTTTTTTATTTTCTGTAATTTAGTGTTTGTTTTTTTTGTACTTTAGTTTATTTAATTTAATTGTAATTAATTGTAGGTAGTTTAGGTAATTTATTTAATGATAGTGTAGTGTTAGGTGTAATTGTAACTTAGGTTAGGATTTATTTTACAGGTATATTTGTCTTTATTTTAACTAGTAAGTTATTAAATAGTTAATAACTATTTAATAACTATTGTACCTAGTTAAAATAAATACAAAGTTGCCTGTAAAATAAATATAAACCCTAAGTTGGCTACAATGTAACTATTAGTTATATTGTAGCTAGCTTAGGGTCTATTTTATAGGTAAGTATTTAGTTTTAAATAGGATTAATTTATTTAATTGTAGTTATTTTTTTTAGATTTATTTAATTAAATTTAAGTTAGGGGGTGTTAGGGTTAGACTTATGTTTAGGGGTTAATAACTTTATTATAGTGGCGGCGACATATTACGGGTTAATAAATGTATTTAGGTTGCAGCGACGTTGGGGGGGCACATGGGCAAATTAGGGGTTAATAAATATAATGTAGGGTTCTGCAATGTTGGGGGCAGCAGATTAGGGATTCATAGGGATAATGTAGGTGGCTGCGGTGTG